>NC_088230.1:17082596-17382596 GCF_036934945.1 Oncorhynchus masou masou | reverse complement strand
TGATTGGCTGAGATAATGGCTGGGCTGGACATGCTGACATGCTGACATGTACCACGCTTCTGTCTATAACATGAGCTGCTTGGTATGTGTAGGTAATCCTTTCTAACACAGCTTTTTTTCAAAAGACATCACGCAGAACTGCAAAAGTGTTGCTAGCTAATGCTCTCCACTTCCTGGAGGATCAAGTTTTGAAATCAGTGGAATATCCGGTGGAAGCAGAGTATGATAACTAAGGAGATGGAGAATTCTGCCGTTTGATTGCAAATATGCAGAGGGAGTCAAAAAGAGAACACAAAAGGCTGTTGTATAAAACACTTGTCTCCAGATTACAACTTCAAAATAAGGGCAAACATGGCATCCATGACAGAGAGGGAGAAGCATTCATCCATGTATAGAGAGTCTAGCTGGCTGTGTATTAATATTAGTTGTATCTCAGAGCCATTTGCCTTGTTAGTCATAGCCTAATGTTAGCTAGCTAGCTAACATTGAACCAAGTTGGTTAGTTTAGTTACCAGCAGATTCATGCAGGGTAGTTACATTAGGAGTTGGGATTATGGTTCAAGTACATCTGGCACCGACAGAGATGGCCGCCTCGCTTTGTGTTCTTAGGAAACTATGAAGTATTTTGTTTTTTTAATGTATTATTTCTTAAACTGTTACCCCAGGAAATGTATTACTTGTTAGATATTACTGCACGGTTGGAACTAAAAGCACAAGCATTTGCTACACTGGCATTAACATCTGCTAACCATGTGTTGTGGCCAATAAAATCAATTTGATATGGTTAATTGTTTAGCTAGCTAGATGTCTAAACAAAAGACTCCACTATGCAAGTAACCATTCCACTGTACCGTGTACACTTCTGTATCCTATGCATGTGACAAATACACTCATTTTATTTGATATAGTGTGTTTTTACCAGAGACCTTAATTTGAAAAACAACATGACCTGCACCAAAGTCAAAGGAGGATATAATGTTAGGCCAACGAGACCAAGTTCTAAAATTCTCTAAATGGACTTGTAAATAATGATCTTGTGAGTTTATTTTCCTGTAATAATTAATACAAATTAGCTAAAGTTAAGACGCTGTCACCTATATGATCATTATTTTAACTGGCTAACTTAAGGTGTGAAAGATGCTGAATGGGTGTCGACAAGAGCTCTCCAGTATGTAAGAATATGTCAAAGATAAATACAGAATGCAGAGACAGAGGACGGAAGGTCAAAAGGACGAGAAGTCAATAGAGTAATAACGATTAAGGGAAATAGTGTTTTTTCTGTAATAGGGAATTATTGATCAATGGTTCAGAGACCATCTTCTGAAATAGGATACTTGTTATTTGGCCATTGGCTAGCTTTAATGGAAGGAATTCTAATTGGTCAACCACAGGCTAGGGATGGGTTATAAAACGACATGCTGTCCCTTTGCTCTGGAGAGAGAATCACTGGAGAGAACCAGTGATGACAGGGAGAATGACAATCTACCTCCCCATATGATTTGTCCTCTTTGAATAAACCTATTTTCCTCCCTCTGATTTGCTTGGAGTTTGTGTTATTGAAGAATGACATAAATTGCTAACAAGTAGGTGTACCAAAACATTTAAGAGCCAACTTTCAAAGCAGAATTACTTTCATATTGTTACTCAACTGTGGAGTTTGATATACCATTGTCTAGCTAAGTCTTTACTTTTAAACCAATGTAAAAAAACATTTCACATTTTGCTTCATAAGACCGAATCGAGCCACTTGTCACATTTATAAAACAGGGTCAACAGGAAATGCAAGACAAGCCTATTGTAACTAAAAATGTATGTGTTGACTGGAGACCTGACTGTGGGGCTGATGGAGGTAACCAACCACCTCTGTGAAACCACCTATGGGCTAGAAGCCTTTACCTTGGGGTGTTTCCTTGCAAAGTGTCAGTCCACTTGAAGTTCTGCATGAACCGAAGCTTGTTCTCTTGTGTGGTGCCATCCAGAGATGCAATGAATCCTGTGTCATGTCAATCAAAAGAGCGCCAACTAATTGTTAATAACAACAAAAGGAAAATAGTTAAGCATGATGAGCTGAGTGTAGCTAAAAGACCACACAAAAACAGTGAGCCCGGCTAAAGAGAGGAGAAAAAGGCACAAACAAAACAGCAAATTCACCTTGTAAGAGGGAGAAATAAGCATCGGTGGCATTTTTCATGATTTCGGGATTGCAGGTGGTATCTGTGAACATCTCCAAGAGTCTTGCCCTAGTTGTTCTCAAGTCACTGATGAGGAGGGTATACATGTAAGCATAACTTGTTTTCAATTGCCATACTAAGAATGGATATCAATTGCCAAGTCTACATACTTGCATATCTTGTTTGCTGATGGACTTCCAGCAACTCCATAGAAGTTGAAGGAGACAGGTGCAGTTGCTTTCAATGGGTTTCGGTGGAACCAATGAGTCATTCTGTGGCTTGGATGGTAAAAGCTGGATGTCTGCTAGATGAGGCACAGGGACATGAATTAACTATTTAATACATAAATAAATTGGACATATAACGGCCTGATTAGCTACAAATAAAATACTTATGTTATGACAGTAAACGTATCTTAACTGCTGACTGTGCCTTGATGACACACAAATAGTTAGCTAGCTACAATAGCTAAGCGTAGGTAACGTTAGCTAGCTAACATTAGTTTCCATACAGGCTAGTCGGGTTAGCATATTGCAAGACGACGTAGCTATTGTAAACACATTACACACCACATTGTTCGTATAATGTTACTCGAGAATGTTACCAAAAAATAAATACACATGAATATTAATAAGTGGTTTGTTACGTAACCTCTATCCAAATGTGACAACAGCAACTCCAACTAACGTTAGCTAGCGAGCTTGCTAATGTAAACAAATTGGCATCTAGCTTGTTGTTTGCCTAATGGACTAAAAATATCGAAAATCTAAAGCCACAAAATTCAGATATTTTTCATGATGGATCATTAAGCTAGTTTGTACAATATTGTGGAAGTGATGTTTACGAACCTTGGATCTGGGAACTCTTACAATCTGAAGATGCACTTCCGGAAATAAAGGCACAGAATGGTTCTTGACCAGTGGAAAGAACGTATTGAGTCATGTGACCATACGTTGCTTTTTGCGACAGGTCTAGGATCCGTTTTTCTGCTCTAGCTGTAATGTTAATCAATCGAAGTTAAAATGTTAAAAATGATCATAAACCAGTTAAAACTATAGGCTGTACCAAATATGGGAGAGTTTGGGGCATAAAGTAATTTGCTCACATCGAGACATGTTATTCAAACCAAGCCCATTTACAAACCAAGCATTCTGAAGAATGTTATCACTGATTGACAATGCCATCTTTTATTTCCCTATATTGTTAAACATTAAATGATGAGATGAGAAAGCAAATAGACAGCTATAATGCCTATAACAGAACTATAGTAGCCTACAGGCTTTTTGTCTGAACATAATTTCATAAAGCAATTTCCCAAAAGGAATGTGGATCAGCCACCCAACAAGAAACCGTGGTAAAATGAAAAATCTCAGAAATATTGTGCTTTATAATAAAAAAGTGGGTGAGTAACATTTTGCATTAATTTGCATTCAGCATTCATATAATATATTGCATATGCAATCTTAAACTACACATGATATAAGAAGCAGAAAGGGGCATCTCTACGAGGCACTGATTTGTTTTTTAAATAAGAAAAAAGTAACTGCATTCTACACATTTCCACCACTGAAGAGAAAATCGTCAGAGCACTGCAGGTTAAATTTCCACCTCTATTTAAAGACAGATCCAATGATGTCATCTGGTTTTCAAAAACACAGGTACATTGTCAAATTCACAGGCATAGGAGAGGGAAATACAAATATTTCCCTTTTAGGCAAATTATGTGAAAATAATGTTTGCCAATAGAAAGATCGTGGAAGCCCATGGAAATATTTGCTGAAAGTTAAAATAGCTACAGTGCCTTGGCATTTTTCCTATTTTGTTGCATTACAAACTGTAATTTAAATAGATTTTTAATTGGATTTCATGTAATGGACATACACAAAAATAGTCTAAATTGGTGAACTGAAATGTAAAAAATTACTTGTTTCAAAAAATTCAAAAAAATAATAAAGTGGTGCGTGCATATGTATTCACCCCCTTTGCTATGAAGCCCCAAAATTTGATTTAACCTTTATTAACTAGGCAGTTAAGAACAAATTATTATTTTCAATGAGAACCTAGGAACTGCCTTGTTCAGGGGCAGAATGACAGATTGTCATTGATTGTCAGCTTGGGGATTTGAACTTGCAAACTTTTGATTACTAGCCCAAAGCTCTAACCAGTAGGCTACCCTGCTGCCCCAAATGAGAACTGTTGCAACCAATTACCTTCAGAAGTCACATAATTAGTTAAATAAAGTCCACCTGTGTGCAATCTAAGTCTCACATGATCTGTCACGTGATCTCAGTATATATACATCTGTTCTGAAAGGCCCCGGAGTCTGCAACACCAAAGCAAGCGGCACCATGAAGACCAAGGAGCTCCCCAAACAGGTCAGGGACAAATTTGTGGAGAAGTACAGATCAGGGTTGGGTTATAAAAAATATCCTAAACTTTGAACATCCCATGGAGCACCATTAAATCTATTATTAAAAAATGGAAAGAATATGGAACCACAACAAACCTGCCAAGAGAGGGCCGCCCACCAAAACTCACTGACCAAGCAAGGAGGGCATTAATCAGAGAGGCAACAAAGAGACCAAAGATAACCCTGAAGGAGCTGCAAAGCTCCACAGCAGAGATTGGACTATCTGTCCATAGGACCACGTTAAGCCATACACTCCAGAACTTGGCTTAACGGAAGAGTGACCAGAAAAAAAGCCATTACTGAAAGAAAAAAGTGTTCTCCAAAAGGCATGTGGGAGACTCCCCAAACATATAGAAGTGGTACTCTGGTCAGATGAGACTTAAATGTTGCTTTTTGGCCATCAAGGAAAACGCCATGTCTGGCGCAAACCCAACACCTCTCATCATCCCAAGAACACCATCCTCACAGTGAAGCATGGTGGTGGCAGCATCATTCTGTGGGGATGTTTTTCCCCATTGGCAGGGACTGGGAAACTGGTCAGAATTGAAGGAATACAGGGAAATTATTGAAGGAAACCTGTTTCATTCCTCCAGAGATTTGAGACTGGGACAGAGGTCCACCTTCCAGCATACTGCTAAAACAACACTCGAGTGGTTTAAGGGGAAACATTTAAATGTCTTGGAATGGCCTAGTCAAAGCCCAGACCTCAATCCAATTTGATAATCTGTGGTATGACTTAAAGATCTCTGTACACCAGCGGAACCCATCCAACGAGAAGGAGCTGGAGCAGTTTTGCCTTGAAGAATGGGCAAAAATCCCAGTGGCTAGATGTACCAAGCTTATAGAGACATACCCTAAGAGACTTGCAGCTGCAAAAGGTGGCTCTACAATGTACTGACTTTGGGGGGGGGGATGAATTGTTATGCACGCTCAAGTTCTGTTTTGTCTTATTTCTTGTTTGTTTCACAAAAAATATATATTTTGCATCTTCAAAGTGGTAGGCATGTTGTGTCAATCAAATGATACAACCCCCCCCCGAAAAATGTATTTTAATTTCAGTTTGTAAGACAACAACAGGAAAAAATGCCAAGGTGGGTGAATACTTTCACAAGCCATTGTAATCAAAAGGGGATTGCGCTCTGCCAGAAGTTTGGTTGGTTCAAACACTTTTATTTAAAGTAAGCTTTATGCAACATTTGAGTGTGGACCCATCACACTCTTTTGTTCTAACAAGAATAGGTCTGTGATCATTGTAAGGTCATAATGATAAGAAATCCTAACCATCACAATAACAAAAACACACCAATATCAGTAAATTCCTGTTGTTCCCATGTAAAACATGTTTTATTGTACTCACATTTGTCAAACAAATTACATACTGTAGGCTTTGTACAGTAAGTATTGTACAAGTAAAACCAATTGTCAGATACAAAGTGAACATAGTTTAATATATTTGTCAATAAAACAGTCATCTCAAGATTCACTTTTATTGTACAATAGAACCTATAGGTTTGTTCATTATATACCGAACAATGACTGTTGCTGTTATTTTTCTATTTATACCGTATGCACCACATATAAATTAAAGGAAAAATATTAGATTCTAGATTTTGTGTGAATGGGTAAGAGATCCTGAAGTTGGACAAGTGTCACCACATTAAATGGGAAAATGGCTCAACTCTCATTTGTTCTGAAGGATGTATACAAATGGCAATGATCTAACATGTAGTCGAAACCAAGAATGTATTACTCTGATTTAGTTTTGTTTTCAAGATGAAGTAATTTATGTGTACCATAATAATTAGCTGCTGGCGTTGAAACATTGTTCTTTTCATGAAGTCTAACACAGTCATTTTACTTCAACAAAAATGTAGTCTTAATTTTTAGAAAATATAAAGCAAACGATGTTACAGTCCATAAGAATAGGCTTGCATAATCTGTTCAAAAAAATAAAGAAATATATTTGGCAATCATGGTACTTTCATAAATAACAACCAAGCTATAAATCACACTACTGCATACACACCAAAACATTCCTAATCAAATGTTCACTAACCCTTGGAAGACCTCATTAAAAACCACAAGTAAAACACACTGCGGTCTTTGGAACTCAATATACGAATGGCACTTATTTCCTCAATCCTCAGTACATCAAAAAGATGAAAGTGAGAAACCCTTAGTTCATAGACGTTTAGCATAGTTATTACAAAGAACATGGTCACGAATATCACCCCACCCGCCGTTTTTCATGTGAGCCTTGTGCTCCATTGACTCTGTGTTTGTTAGGGCCAGGGACTGAGGGAAGAGGGAGACTTTGGCAAGCTTAAGAGACTCCTGTGCTTTCTGTAGGGCCAGCTCAGGCAGACAGGCCTCCTTGTTCTGGTGCAGCCCACAGTTCCCAGTATGGAGAACCCTGGATCCCTGGGCCACCAGCACTTTGAGTGGCTTGGAGATGCAAGTCCCTGACAGGTGCTGGAGGGTCCAGTCCCAGTTGTAGTCATCATAGGTGCAGAAGTCATCATTGCAACCCATCAGCTTGTAGTACACCTCTCTGGAAATGCCCATGCCAATGTTGTGCTTAGTAGACATCCACCCTGCAGTCTGCACCTTGTTGCTGAGCTTATCAAAATCTGCCAGGCCGTTGTGGTTGCCTAGCGCCAGCATGTCACATTCAGGGCAGCTGCTCTTCCTGTATCCAACCATCTCGTTGTAAAGGTGGTAGAGGTCAGGCAAGATGTAGTTGTCCTCCTCGAGGAAGACAACAAAGCCACTGTAACCTTGAAGAGCCTGCACTCGCTCCCACACAAAGTGCAGTTTCCACCACCAATGGTGTTTGGTCTGTGTGATGGAGGCTTCCCTATAGTGGCCATATGAATCTGGATGCTCAGCGTTGAGGCATCCTGTTTTTAAAGCATCATCCTTGGATATATCTCGTGGACAGTCCCGTGGATCCTGCCCAGGAAACTCACTGGGATAGAGCTGTGTGCTGTAGGGGAAGTATATTTGTACAACCTTGCAGAAAGTTATCCCTTGCACTATGTCATTGTTTTCCTCTGAAAAATAGTCATGGCTGAAAATCAGCAAAAAGTTGTGGACCTCAGCTGCATTTTCCAATGACTTGATAAGTATTTTGAGGTAGTCTGGTCTGTTGTGAACCTGAATAACCAGGACCAGTTTAGGCTCCCCGGGATACGTGTCCGCATTCTGAACGTATTGGTGATAATTGGCATTGTAAACAGACTTCATCAATTCAGGAACAGAACCATACTGAAACTTCGCCATGTCACCAGACAACATGTTTTCCTGAGCGACAACACCCGTGACTTCATCATAAATTAATACACGTGTTATGATCATGACAGTGGCAATAATTAAAGAAACACCCATGAGAATGAGCAGGTTCTTTTTAAAGAATCGTAACCTCATTTTCGTAACGGTAAAGGCTAACTTTGAATACAATAACAATGACTTGAATCACCTGACTATTGAAAGCGTCCACATCGTGTTTCATCCTACTTGCAGTTGCAACATTGTAACTTTCGATGGAACCCAGAGCCGAGAGGCAGCGGTTTCCGCAGAAGGTTGCAAACTGGCACGCAAAAAAAAATATAAAAGTCTATTGATAATGACTCCTTTTGCTGCCACAAATATCTGTCAGTTCGGTTGATATAATCTGTTGCTATTGCAGTTTAGAAGTTTAGCGTTCGGTGGTATCACCTGAGAAAAGTAACAAGATAATGAAATAATTTATTGTCAGACATATTAGCTTTGTTTCCATTCAGGAAGTTCATTTACAGTAGTTTAGTCGACTTACCAACAGAGTGTCATGTGTCAGTAAACCGCTATCAGGAAGTAAGGGTGTTTTAGAACTATTGCAGCGTTCAAGTGATAGTCGGGAACTAGAAAACTCAAATATATCCGACTTTCTAACTGGTTAAACGCGGCACGTGTATAACTACAACCTATTAGCAAGTCGGAGATTTCTGAATTTCATAATTACCATTAGCATTTGAACGTGGCATATCTGCCGTACAGCGTACGAGTAACCTACAAATTGAGTGCTGACGTGTACTTTTCAGCCAACAGGAATAGACTGGCTTCTTCGTCAAGGAATAAGTGTCCTACCTATGCTTATGTAATCCTACACCATAGCATCCATTACTTTGGAGGAGATATGTTGAGAGTAAAGGAAGGTATGGGACCAGCAAGTCATGGTATGATTTATGCTATGAAGTGTTATATGAATTCAATGAATAATGAGATTCCAGTCTACATAAGATTACATTTTCCAGGCTTTGGTCCAGGCTTGGCAATAAGGGCCTCTTCAGTCAGGCTGAACTGGTTAAAGCTACCCAGCTGGTATGAATGAGACTGTCCAATACCCACATGGGGTGTATGTGTTAGGGTATGTTGATTACAGTAGTTAGTTGCCTAAACATACTTGTTAGAGTTACACAATGAAAACAAAGTTGTTTTTAACACAACTATTTACCATCTCCATTCACTGTGTCAGTTTGTGGGTGTGTCTGAGTGTGATGGATGCTGCAGTGCTGAACGAATGATATAGTTGTGCCTACATTTTCCCGAAGACAAATGCTCCTCATCAAACTAAGCCTCCTGTAACTATTCAATCCAACATTTAACTAGTCTCAGTACACATGTACACTTGTAGTCTTCCACACTAGTGATTACATAGGGTATTCATTGACCGGGCTGTCTACAGACCAGGCTGCCTACAAATTCTGTCTACAGTTGGATGATATTCCAGAGGACAGAGAAACACCCATATTTATTTGATGATAATCACACACACATTTACATGGAGTTTTGTTTTGGATTCCATAGCAGAAAGCGGATCTGGCGTGGATCTGTTAACGCCCCACCCGGCACTGCTGTCATCTGTCTGTTTCCCCCACCCATACCCTAATCAGCATGGTCAAACCCACCAGTGGCACCAACCCGCGTCAGTATAGCCAACTTTCCAAGTCAGACTCAACCGTAAAAGAATGTTGCTGAGTCATAAGTTACTAAGTAACGAGTCACTAGTGAAAACATGTTAATCACTTTCACCTCTAGATGGCGACAGCAGACAGAAAATACAGTAGCTAGACCGGGGTTGGGCTATTGGTGGACCCCCTTTTGTAGGCCCCAGGATCAATCCCCCTTGCTCGGGGTCTCAGCATACTGTTGACAGAATAGTAGAATAAACAAGGAGAAATTTCGAAATTTGATTGTGTAGCAGCAGTTTCCCTCATGGTGTCAGTCACTGAATTAGCCCGTGTCAGCAATTCTTTTTACATACCTAAATTAGTGCATTTATTTGAATAGAGGCTAAGCTTTCAGTCAGTCGACCTTCATCAGAGCATATCTCCACATCTCTACAGAGCTTTCCGTCACATATGCAATTATTAACAGTAAGTACAGTTATTTTAACAGTAACCTTTCATCTTAGGGAATAACATTGGAGAAGCTTTCAAGTAATTTTGATTTGTTTAGCTAGGCAAGTCAGTTAAGAACAAATTCTTATTTTACAATGACGGCCTTCCCTGGCCAAACCCCTCCCTAACCCAGACGATGCTGGGCCAATTGTGCGCCGCCCTGTGGGACTCCAGATCATGGCCGGTTGTGATACAGCCCGGGATCGAACCAGGTTCTGATACCTCAAGGAAGGAGGCAAACGACTGCAGCTGTTTAGCAGCACGTGTCTGAGGAGTTATTTGCCAACCAGGGCCTCTGCCTGTTTGGCGACACTTTTCCTTTTGTCTGAATGTACATCTGTAAGATTAAGAGGTTGATGTTTGCATCGCCGAGCAGAACCCAATTCTTAGACGCTACCACTACACACACACACACACACACACACACACACACACACACACACACACACACACACACACACACACACACACACACACACACACACACACACACACACACACACACACACACACCTTCTTGATGCCCATATTGTGAGACTGATTAGCTAGGACAGTCAGGAATGAAATACAGACAGCTGTGCACACAACATCTTTATTTAACCAGGCAAGGCAGTTAAGAATACATTCTTATTTTCAATGACAGTCTAGGGACATTTGGTTAACTGCCTGTTCAAGGGCAGAATGACAGATTTGTACCTTGTCAGCTTGGGGGTTTGAACTTCCAACCTTCCAGTTACTAGTCCAACACTCTAACCACTAGGCTCCCCTGCCGCCCCATGGTTTGGTTTTGGAGGGGGGTGTTACCATGTTAGCATCTAGCAATGTTAGCATCTAACATTTTTATTATTTTATTTATTGGGCACTGCTCGGCGATGCAAATGACAACCTCTTAATCAGAACCGTCTACAAAATGGGAAATGTGTTGCCAAAGAGTCAGAGGCACGGGTCGGAAAACAACTTGTAAGGTAGGCCCTCAGATCATCACAACGTTCTACAGCTGCACTATCAAGAGCATCTTGACTGGCTGCATCACCGCTGACTTCTTTTCACTGACTCTATAAACACCCATTAGACTTTATATACACACCATATACACTACATTGTCATTCCCACACAAAACCCACACACATTCACATTCACATACACTACATAAACACACACATAACACACATACGCATACGGACACAACACAAACACATAGACAGTACATACTGTACACACTTTTACACTCATCATATGCTGCTGCTACTCTGTGTACCATGACTCAGGATATGTCCCAGAGACGGGAGGTGGATAGTACAGTTCTCAGATTATTTAGAAACAAAGGGCAGGTCAAGGGCAAGCAGAGTTTCGTGTTCTGGTCAGAGTCAGGCAGGTACAGGACGGCAGGCAGGCTCGGGGTCAGGGCAGGCAGAGTTTCGTGATCTGGTCAGAGTCAGGCAGGTACAGGACGGCAGGCAGGCAGGCTCGGGGTCAGGGCAGGCAGGTTTCATCTGGTCAGAGTCAGGCAGGTACAGGACGGCAGGCAGGCTTCAGGGCAGGCAGAGTTTCGATCTGGTCAGAGTCAGGCAGGTACAGGACGGCAGGCAGGCTCGGGGTCAGGGCAGGCAGAGTTTTGTGATCTGGTCAGAGTCAGGCAGGTACAGGACGGCAGGCAGGCTCGGGGTCAGGGCAGGCAGAGTTTCGTGATCTGGTCAGAGTCAGGCAGGTACAGGACGGCAGGCAGAGTTTCGTGATCTGGTCAGAGTCAGGCAGGTACAGGACGGCAGGCTTGCGGTCAGGGCAGGCAGGGGTTCGTAGTCTGGTCAGAGTCAGGCAGGTACAGGACGGCAGGCAGGCTCGGGGTCAGGGCAGGCAGAAAGGTCAGAACTGGGAAAAACTCTGAAACAGAACTAGAGAGACAGGAAGGCGGGAAAGACTGCTGGTAAGACTTGACAAGTTTAGACTAACTGGCAACAGACAAACATAGAACACAGGTATAAATACACGGGACAATAGGGAAGATGGGCACCTGGAGGGGGGCGGAGACAAGCACAAAGACAGGTGAACTGTTATTATCTATCCTGATGCCTAGTCACTTTACCCTGTCTTCATGTACATATCTACCTCAAATACCTTGTACCTCTCCACATTGATCTGGTACTGGTACTCCCTGTATATAGCTCCACATTGATCTGGTACTGGTACTCCCTGTATATAGCTCCACATTGATCTGGTACTGGTACTCACTGTATATAGCTCCACATTTATCTGGTACTAGTACTCCCTGTATATAGCTCCACATTGATCTGGTACTGGTACTCCCTGTATATAGCTCCACATTGATCTGGTACTGGTACTCCCTGTATATAGCTCCACATTGATCTGGTACTGGTACCCCCTGTATATAGCTACACATTGATCTGGTACTGGTACTCACTGTATATAGCACCATTCCTGTGTATTTTATCTTATCCCTCTTGTGTCACTATTTTCTTAAACAGGCATTTCATGGTAAAGTCTACACCAGTTGTATTCGGAGCATGTGACACATATAATTGGATTTGATTTGTAACTTTAGCCACATGGTGTTTTTAATCTAAAGGTTAAACAGGCTGTTTTGTGGTAACGAAACAGCGTATGGAGCTATAACGATTAGGACTTCTTGTCTGTGGCTGATGAAATAAGGGACTGCAGCAAATAACCAATCAAGCGGGATACATTTCATTTTAGGACAATAACATCTCACATCAAATGTGACAACTTTCAGAAGAAACACATTCCAGTAAAATACATTGAAATGTTGTATGAGTACACTATGTCCCTTGACCATTAACAGGAAGAATGTGGAACCAATCATTAAAGAACATGGCTGTGCTTTAAAGCAGATTTGAGGTTAATGTCATTCATACATTTCTACAAAGGCATCATGTTATAGGCTACACATATTATAACATTTGACACGTTATACAATAATGTAGGCTACTCTGTTGATCATGTGTTTGCTATAAAATACATACAAAATGGTTTATGGCATTCCTTTGAGCCAAATTCTGCTTAGTATTGTATATCATTAACAAGCACTTGTAGTAAAGAAGGTTTGGACAAAAGTGACTTGTAGTTATACGAACCAGTTGGAAACACACTCTCTCGTTCTCTCTCTCTCTGTCTCTCTCTCTCTCTCTTTCTCTTTCTCCCCCTCTCTCTCTTTGTCTCTCTATCTATCTATCTATCTATCTATCTATCTATCTCTCTCTCTCTCTCTCTCTCTCTCTCTCTCTCTCTCTCTTTCTCCCCCTCTCTATCTTTGTCAACTCTCTCTCTCACTCTCTCTCTCTCTCTCTCTCTCACTCTCTCTCGCTCTCTCTCTCTCTGCTCTCTTTCTCCCCCTCTCTCTTTGTCTCCCTCTCTCTCTTTGTCTCTCTCTATCTCTTTCTCTCTCTCTGTGTGTATCTCTCACTCTGTCTGTCTGTCTGCCTGTCTGCCTGTCTGCCTGTCTGCCTGTCTGTCTGTCTGTCTGTCTGTCTGTCTGTCTGTCTGTCTGTCTGCCTCCTGCCTCCTGCCTGTCTGTCTGTCTGTCTGTCTGTCTGTCCGTCTCTCTCTCTCTGTCTCTCTCTCTCTCTCTCTCTTATTTAGTAAGTGTTTTCCAAGAGTATTACTGACTGATTAGAGTTATATCTTATAGAGTTCTGATGCTTTCTCACTTCAAGACTGCTTTAAGCCACACAAACATTCTTATGACTACACCCAATGCATTATACTGTAGGTATTGCTAATAAATTCAAGTTTTGCTTCCTTATTCCTGTAAACAATTCAGAGGCAGTGATGGGAAACATTACAGTTTTTCTCAGTCGCTTTGGTGCATTTTTCACATCATCCCTAACATGTGCAAAATAATAAGTGCATTTCTCAGAACAATTTGTACAAACTGCAATATACATATATATGATTCTAAAGCTAGTCAGTCACTAAAAATCCTTAGTACATCTCTCAAAAGTAAATATTCATGCCAATGATCATGTCAGTGTCATCAGAATGATAAGTCATTGAGTCATTGTTCACGAACAAGGTCGTCAAAATGTTTAGGCATGTTGTCAATGTAACTGTGTTACCTGATGTAAACTTAGGCTACAGTTTGGATGACAGCTACTGTATTGAAAATGCACAAGGCTGCACTTCTATGGCATACAGTGCCTTTGCAACCTTTTGCCACATTTCAGGCTTCAAACATAAAGATATAAAACTGTATTTTTTTGTGAAGAATCAACAACAAGTGGGACACAATCATGAAGTGGAACAACATTTAGTGGATATTTCAAACTTTTTTAACAAATCAAAAACTGAAAAATTGGGCATGCAAAATTATTCAGCCCCTTTACTTTCAGTGAAGCAAACTCTCTCCAGAAGTTCAGTGAGGATCTCTGAATGATCCAATGTTGACCTAAATGACTAATGATGATAAATACAATCCACCTGTGTGTAATCAAGTCTCCGTATAAATGCACCTGCACTGTGATAGTCTCAGATGTCCATTACAGTTTTTTTGGATTGCTTACACACTAAAATGAAAAGTAGTACACTATTAGCAAAACCTTACACTCAAGAAGCAAAACATCAGTCCATATTAGCACAACTATAAGCACATTGTCAACCTCACACTTGTTGCAAAACTCTACACACAGTGATTTGCAAAACACTAAACACACTTAACATACATTACACACAAAAATCTATCATGAAGTCACGTCCTTGCAATACCAAAGCACTGACTGTCAAATTACCACACCGTCCAACCAATTGGTTCAACACAGTCATCAGGTGTGCAAACACACATTTGCTTAATTGTAGACACACCAATCAGGTGTATAAGCACTATAAAAAGCAGCAGGTGAGTTAATCGGTCTTCAAGCACAATGGAAAGAGTCAGAGAAAGAGTAAGACGAGGAGGAGGAGGAGGACGAGGACGACGAAGAGGAAGACAAGAAGGTGCTCAAAGAGGACCGAATCTGACAAATGAGATCCGCGCAACACTGTCAACCACGGCCTGACGCTGAGGGAGGCTGGACTGCGAGTACAGCCAAATCTAAGCCGATATACAGTGGCAAGTGTGATGAGAACATTTAGACTGGAAAATAGGTATTGTAAAAATATCATCATATCAAAAACATCTGCACGGTTTCAGTAACTGCTTAGAGTACTGTATTCTATGCACTATCAGCACTTCTGTTACCTTTTCCTGTGAAATTACTGTACTATTGAATACTGGTTTTTTTCTACATAGGATTGAGGGTCAGGGACGACAAGGGGGAAGGCCTCCTATGTTCACAGAACAGCAAGAGAGGGAGATAGTAAACATGGTTTTGGCCAACAATGCTATAACACTCTAGCAGCTTCAAGCTAACATTGTCAATAACCACGCCATTTTCAACGATATCCATCAGGTCTCAACATCAACACTGGCATGCATCCGAAAAAAACAAACATATTCAAATGAAGCAAATTTATCGAGCGCCTTTCAAGCGCAATTCCGAAAGGGTGAAACGACTGCGGCATGATTATGCAGAGGTATGTATTCACTTTAACAGTGATCTTGCATACTGTCTCATTATCTTTTACTGTACTGTAATATGTATACTAGATCTACACCACACTGTTTTTACAAATGGATGGAGAGTTCATTTACGTAGATGAGGCTGGGTTCAACCTGACGAGAACACGAAGGAGGGGAAGAAACATCATTGGCTACAGGGCTATAGTCAATGTCCCAGGGCAACGTGGGGGTAATATAACACTCTGTGCAGCCATTACACAGAATGGGGTCCTCCACCGCCATGCCCATGTGGGCCGTTACAACACAGCACTCATACTTACATTCTTGGACCAATTGTACAACATAACAGCAGCAAATCAAATCGATCATATGCAATACATTGTTGTCTGGGACAATGTGTCTTTCCACCGCTCTGCTCTGGTTCAGAACTGGTTTCAGCAACATCCACATTTCACCGTCCTATATCTTCCACCATACTCTCCATTCCTCAAAAACTTCCGGTTCCGGGTTGGAGCGAGCGGTCGCATCTACACTTCGGTCCGCAGGTAGTATAACTTTTCATTACATTTCATTATAGTACAACGGTTTGATTTGTCTAATCTTAGCAATTTCTTCTTAGCTAGCTACATAGCCGTCCTTGTATCAAAGATAATTGCATAATTATCGTATTTTGTCGTCCTAACGTATCTGCCCAGCAGCTAGCTAAGCAGCTAGCTAACATCCACTGTCCACCAGCACTGTAGAAACTATTACACTCAACTGAACGACTCGATTAGCGTAGTGTCAGCTAGCTACATAGTTGTCTTCGTATCCAAGATAATTGTGTAGTTTAGAGTGTGTAGACTTAGAGTGATTATCTTAATTTACCGAGGTTAGCTAGCCAGCTATTTGTCGTCCTTAACGTAGGAGATGCTGCTAGCTAGCTAGCCAACAGCTAGCCAACCTCTACCGAATTGAACTTCAACTACCCGGTCAACATTCCGTGTCGCTCCACAGGTAGTATCACATTTTCATTTCACTTCATTACAGTACAACGGTTTGATTTGTTTGATCGTAGCTAGCCAGCTACATAGCCGTCTTTGTATCTAAGACAATTGTGTAGTCTAGAGCGATTTTCTAGGTTAGCTGGCCAGCTATTGTCGTTCTTTTAACGTAGCTAGCCAGCTAGCCCCCGAATAGCAGCACTGTAGAAACTAGTACAGTACAACGGTTTGATTTGTTTGATCGTAGCTAGCTAGCTACATAGCCGTCTTTGTATCTAAGACAATTGTGCAGCCTAGAGCGATTTTCTAGGTTAGCTAGCCAGCTATTGTCATTCTTTTAAGGTAACGTAACGCAATCAACCTGCTAGCTAGCCAGCTAGCCCCCGAATAGCAGCACTGTAGAGACTATTACACTCGACGGAACGACTTGATTAGTGTAGTGTCAACATCGCAGCCACTACCAGCTAGCCTACTCCAGCAGTACTGTATCATTTCAATCATTTTAGTCAATAAGATTCTTGCTACGTAAGCTTAACTTTCTGAACATTCGAGACGTGTAGTCCACTTGTCATTCCAATCTCCTTTGCATTAGCGTAGCCTCTTCTGTAGCCTGTCAACTATGTGTCTATCTATCCCTGTTCTCTCCTCTCTGCACAGACCATACAAACGCTCCACACCGCGTGGCCGCGGCCACCCTAATCTGGTGGTCCCAGCGCGCACGACCCACGTGGAGTTCCAGGTCTCCGGTAGCCTCTGGAACTGCCGATCTGCGGCCAACAAGGCAGAGTTCATCTCAGCCTATGCCTCCCTCCAGTCCCTCGACTTCTTGGCACTGACGGAAACATGGATCACCACAGATAACACTGCTACTCCTACTGCTCTCTCTTCGTCCGCCCACGTGTTCTCGCACACCCCGAGAGCTTCTGGTCAGCGGGGTGGTGGCACCGGGATCCTCATCTCTCCCAAGTGGTCATTCTCTCTTTCTCCCCCTTACCCATCTGTCTATCGCCTCCTTTGAATTCCATGCTGTCACAGTTACCAGCCCTTTCAAGCTTAACATCCTTATCATTTATCGCCCTCCAGGTTCCCTCGGAGAGTTCATCAATGAGCTTGATGCCTTGATAAGCTCCTTTCCTGAGGACGGCTCACCTCTCACAGTCCTGGGCGACTTTAACCTCCCCACGTCTACCTTTGACTCATTCCTCTCTGCCTCCTTCTTTCCACTCCTCTCCTCTTTTGACCTCACCCTCTCACCTTCCCCCTACTCACAAGGCAGGCAATACGCTCGACCTCATCTTTACTAGATGCTGTTCTTCCACTAACCTCATTGCAACTCCCCTCCAAGTCTCCGACCACTACCTTGTATCCTTTTCCCTCTCGCTCTCATCCAACACTTCCCACACTGCCCCTACTCGGATGGTATCGCGCCGTCCCAACCTTCGCTCTCTCTCCCCCGCTACTCTCTCCTCTTCCATCCTATCATCTCTTCCCTCTGCTCATACCTTCTCCAACCTATCTCCTGATTCTGCCTCCTCAACCCTCCTCTCTTCCCTTTCTGCATCCTTTGACTCTCTATGTCCCCTATCCTCCAGGCCGGCTCGGTCCTCCCCTCCCGCTCCGTGGCTCGATGACTCATTGCGAGCTCACAGAACAGAGCTCCGGGCAGCCGAGCGGAAATGGAGGAGAACTCGCCTCCCTGCGGACCTGGCATCCTTTCACTCCCTCCTCTCTACATTTTCCTCCTCTGTCTCTGCTGCTAAAGCCACTTTCTACCACTCTAAATTCCAAGCATCTGCCTCTAACCCTAGGAAGCTCTTTGCCACCTTCTCCTCCCTCCTGAATCCTCCTCCCTCTCCCCCTCCTCCCTCTCTGCAGATGACTTCGTCAACCATTTTGAAAAGAAGGTCGACGACATCCGATCCTCGTTTGCTAAGTCAAACGTCACCGCTGGTTCTGCTCACACTGCCCTACCCTGTGCTCTGACCTCTTTCTCCCTCTCTCTCCAGATGAAATCTCGCTTCTTGTGACGGCCGGCCGCCCAACGACCTGCCCGCTTGACCCTATCCCCTCCTCTCTTCTCCAGACCATTTCCGGAGACCTTCTCCCTTACCTCACCTCGCTCATCAACTCATCCCTGACCGCTGGCTACGTCCCTTCCGTCTTCAAGAGAGCGAGAGTTGCACCCCTTCTGAAAAAAACCTACACTCGATCCCTCCGATGTCAACAACTACAGACCAGTATCCCTTCTTTCTTTTCTCTCTAAAACTCTTGAACGTGCCGTCCTTGGCCAGCTCTCCCGCTATCTCTCTCAGAATGACCTTTCTTGATCCAAATCAGTCAGGTTTCAAGACTAGTCATTCAACTGAGACTGCTCTTCTCTGTATCACGGAGGCGCTCCGCACTGCTAAAGCTAACTCTCTCTCCTCTGCTCTCATCCTTCTAGACCTATCGGCTGCCTTCGATACTGTGAACCATCAGATCCTCCTCTCCACCCTCTCCGAGTTGGGCATCTCCGGCGCGGCCCACGCTTGGATTGCGTCCTACCTGACAGGTCGCTCCTACCAGGTGGCGTGGCGAGAATCTGTCTCCTCGCCACGCGCCCTCACCACTGGTGTCCCCCAGGGCTCTGTTCTAGGCCCTCTCCTATTCTCGCTATACACCAAGTCACTTGGCTCTGTCATAACCTTACATGGTCTCTCCTATCATTGCTATGCAGACGACACACAATTAATCTTCTCCTTTCCCCCTTCTGATGACCAGGTGGCGAATCGCATCTCTGCATGTCTGGCAGACATATCAGTGTGGATGACGGATCACCACCTCAAGCTGAACCTCGGCAAGACGGAGCTGCTCTTCCTCCCGGGGAAGGACTGCCCGTTCCATGATCTCGCCATCACGGTTGACAACTCCATTGTGTCCTCCTCCCAGAGCGCTAAGAACCTTGGCGTGATCCTGGACAACACCCTGTCGTTCTCAACCAACATCATGGCGGTGGCCCGTTCCTGTAGGTTCATGCTCTACAACATCCGCAGAGTACGACCCTGCCTCACACAGGAAGCGGCGCAGGTCCTAATCCAGGCACTTGTCATCTCCCGTCTGGATTACTGCAACTCGCTGTTGGCTGGGCTCCCTGCCTGTGCCATTAAACCCCTACAACTCATCCAGAACGCCGCAGCCCGTCTGGTGTTCAACCTTCCCAAGTTCTCTCACGTCACCCCGCTCCTCCGCTCTCTCCACTGGCTTCCAGTTGAAGCTCGCATCCGCTACAAGACCATGGTGCTTGCCTACGGAGCTGTGAGGGGAACGGCACCGCAGTACCTCCAGGCTCTGATCAGGCCCTACACCCAAGCAAGGGCACTGCGTTCATCCACCTCTGGCCTGCTCGCCTCCCTACCACTGAGGAAGTACAGTTCCCGCTCAGCCCAGTCAAAACTGTTCACTGCTCTGGCCCCCCAATGGTGGAACAAACTCCCTCACGAAGCCAGGACAGCGGAGTCAATCACCACCTTCCGGAGACACCTGAAACCCCACCTCTTCAAGGAATACCTAGGATAGGATAAGTAATCCTTCTCACCCCCCCCCCCCCTTAATGATTTAGATGCACTATTGTAAAGTGGCTGTTCCAATGGATGTCAGAAGGTGAATTCACCAATTTGTAAGTCGCTCTGGATAAGAGCGTCTGCTAAATGACTTAAATGTAAATGTATAGAAGACTTTTTCTCGGCATGGCGTTGGAAGGTATATGATCTCCGTCTCCAGGCTGAGGTACCCCTCATCCAAGCCATGGAGGAGGCCTGTGACCAGATGGAGGTAGCAGCAATGCAAGGATGGATTCGTCATTCAAGACGTTTTTTTCCAAGGTTTCTTGCTAATGACAACATTGCCTGCGATGTTGATGAAATTCTCTGACCAGATCCAGCTAGGCGAAGAGACAATGTATAGTTATTTTTTTATTTTTTTTGAACTTACAATACGTAAAGTGTCGTTTGGTTACATTATTATGAATCTCCATGTCAACATTTTGGGCGTGTTGAGAAATAAATGAGTTTCTTCAGTCTGCAACATTGGTCTTGTGTAGTGTTTGGTGAATTTACATTATATTTGTACTTTGTTTATAGTAGCCTACTCTCATCATAGGGAAGTAGAAGTGCTAAAAGTGTTTTAGGTTTATCACAGCAGAGTGTAACTCGTGCAAACAAGAGTATAGTTATGTGAAACGTGTGTGTTTCATATGGTAACAAAGTGTGGTTTTTAAAAAGAAGTGTATAGTTTTTACAAGAGTGTTTAATTTTGTAAAGGATCTGTAGTGTTTTGCTAATTGGGTGTGTGGTTGTGCTAATTGTGTGTAGTGTTTTGAAAACACGGGCCCTGTTTTGAAAATCGTGCTTAAGCAATCAAAAAAAACTGTAAAAGCGCAGAGTGCATCATGAAGAACAAGGAACATACCAGGCAGGTCCGAGATACTGTTGTGAAGAAGTTTAAAGCTGGATTTGGATACAAAAAGATTTCCCAAGCTTTAAACATCCCAAGGAGCACTGTGCAAGCGATAATATTGACATGGAAGGAGTATCAGACCACTGCAAATCTACCAAGACCTGGCCGTCCCTCTAAACTTTCAGCTCATACAAGGAGAAGACTGATCAGAGATGCAGCCAAGAGGCCCATGATCACTCTGGATGAACTGCAGAGATCTACAGCTGAGGTGGGAGACTCTGTCCATAGGACAACAATCAGTCGTATATTGCACAAATCTGGCCTTTATGAAAGAGTGGCAAAAAGAAAACCATTTCTTAAAGATATCCATAAAAAGTGTTGTTTAAAGTTTGCCACAAGCCACCTGGGAGACACACCAAACATGTGGAAGAAGGTGCTCTGGTCAGATGAAACCAAAATAGAACCTTTTGGCAAAAATGCAAAACGTTATGTTTTGCGTAAAAGCAACACAGCTCATCACCCTGAACACATCGTCCCCACTGTCAAACATAGTGGTGGCAGCATCATGGTTTGGGCCTGCTTTTCTTCAGCAGGGACAGGGAAGATGGTTAAAATTGGTGGGAAGATGGATGGAGCCAAATACAGGACCATTCTGGAAGAAAACCTGATGGAGTCTGCAAAAGACCTGAGACTGGGACGGAGATTTGTCTTCCAACAAGACAATGATCGAAAACATAGAGCAAAATCTACAATGGAATTGTTCAAAAAAGAAACATATCCAGGTGTTAGAATGGCCAAGTCAAAGTCCAGACCTGAATCCAATCGAGAATCTGTGGAAAGAACTGAAACCTGCTGTTCACAAATGCTCTCCATCCAACCTCACTGAGCTCGAGCTGTTTTGCAAGGAGGAATGGGAAAAAATTTCAGTCTCTCGATGTGCAAAACTGATAGAGACATACCCCAAGCGACTTACAGCTGTAATCGCAGCAAAAGGTGGCGCTACAAAGTATTAACTTAAGGGGGCTGAATAATTTTGCACGCCCAATTTTTCAGTTTTTGATTTGTTAAAAAAGTTTGAAATATCCAATAAATGTCGTTCCACTTCATGATTGTGTCCCACTTGTTGTTGATTCTTCACAAAAAATACAGTTTTATATCTTTATGTTTGAAGCCTGAAATGTGGCAAAAGGTCGCAAAGTTCAAGGGGGCCGAATACTTTCGCAAGGCACTGTATATCAATTTCAACAGTACTATTTACATATTACTGTATGTGGGTTATTGATTGAAAGAGACTGGACAACCCAAGGGGCACAAAGGAAAAAAAACTAAATTTGAAAGAAACACAGGAAACCACCCCTAAGGCACAACTTTGCCCACAGCACTGTTGTGCTGTCTCTACGCATCCAGACGTTCCTGTCTGTCGGCCCACATATTCTCATCCACATCACACCGGATATTTTGCCTTCCAATGCAACGTGGAAAGAATCTTTTGGAATGCCTTATCCATCCTCTGCAGGCGTCTACTGTGATGTCCTCACATGCTGCATCCATTGCAGCCAGCAGGGTCATCTGTGTGTGTGGCTGACGATCGTAAACCTTCCACCTCCATGCTGAAAAGAACTCCTCAATTGGGTGGTGAATAAGGTGGGAGGAATTCTATGAGCATCCTCGGGTGGGTCACAAACCATTGCCTTGTGATGTTTGATCGATGGAAACTCACATTATCACAAATGACCACATACTTTGGCAAATCCTCTCTAAACAGACCCCTCTCATCATCAGGGATGAGAGCCCTGTAGAGAGTCTCTAAAAAGTTGAGTAGATGCTGGGTGTTGTATGGCCCTATACGGGGGATACGGGTCAGGACACCATGCTCCGAAATAGCAGCACACATGGTGATATTTCCTCCCCGTTGGCCTGGCAAATCCACAGTATCTCTGTGACCGATGATATTCCGACCCCGCCTTCTGCATTTGGTCAAGTTGAAGCCAGCCTCATCCACGTATACAAAGTTGTGAGAGGGTTCACTTGATTCCGACTCCATTATACTCTATATCCCAGAACACACAGTTGAATTTGTTTTGGTAAGGAAGAGTGACATAAAATGTGCATATATTGCATGATCCTTCCACAGAAATGGAAATGTGTGCAGTTTATGCTTACTGTACTATGTATCACTATAAAATGTTGCTGTAAAGTAGTTAAATAGATATATGTTTTACCTGTACATACTGGTACCGTAGCTCCTTAACTCTGTCCTCATTCCTTTGGAATGGTACACGGGACAGCTGTTTCATACTCATCTGGTTTCTATGCAGTACCCTGTCGATGGTTGAGATGCTAACCATATGGATGTTTTTAACGACATCGTTGTCTTCTATAATGGTCCTTTTTGTATTTCCCTGAGTGTCATGGCATTGTTTGCTAGGACCATGGTGCAAATAGCCTCCTCCTGTTGAGGTGTGAAAAGGCGTCCTCTGCCACCAGTTTGAGGTAATCTTGCAGTCCTATGTGGGGAAAAAATGCAGTGATGCATCGCACACTTTCACATAGACAAAAACTATGCGAACATACATTTTACTGTAAAACATACAGGTGGGTGCATATAAGGTGCAGTATGTATCTGTATAGAGTATATTTCTGTATGCTGTGAAATACAAGTGGACTACTGTAATATGAAGCATTGTAGGAAGTATACAGTATAATGCTTATATACAGTAACAGTGCACTGTACATTGGTGGACATACCTGTTCTCTCTTCGAAACGTTTGAACTATTGAGAACACGGTTGATCTCCCAATATTCGGCTGCACCCTTCGACCCACTTCAGCCATTGTAAGGCCATGATTGACAACACGGTCTACAATAGTGGCCCTTATGTCATCAGATATGCGCCTATGTCCTCTTCTGCCTCTTCCTCTGTTTTGCCTTCCACCACGCATCCTTGCTCCTCTTCTTCCTCCTCTTGGCTGTTGACCCTGTTCGTTTCCTGGTCCATCCATTATTGGAAAATTGCAACTCTGTGTTGTGGTCTGTCTATATATGCTTGCCAATTGATTCTTCATGAGATGCACATTTGAGCAATTTAGACAACTGGTTGATTGTTGGTTGAACTAACACTTTACATTCCTTCATGAGTGAAGGTCAATTTCACCTGAACGATTCATCAATAGAAATAGAAATGTGTAAAACTATGCTTGAAAGTTTATGACAAATAGTTCAACAATTTTGCATGTAATGGCTTATGCAAGAAACTAATGCCTAGATGTTTTGAGGGGTAAGACTATTCAACAGAGAACCATCTACTATATTTTGATCAACATGACATGAGCAATTGATAATGTGGAAAAAAGCTGGCACTTGTACATTATCAATTGAAATTTGTTCAACGGAATAAGAAATTGCTTTAATGATGTGCACAAGTGACTAGATGATTTGGAATTTGTACAAGTAGTATCAAGAATTGCACTTTTGATCTAAGAAATGCACCAAACGACTGAGAAAAATTGTAAAGTATGGAACACATGCCACTCCCAGCATTTGGAAAATTTTACTGAGTTTTTCCCCAACTAAAATAATGTTCAAAATATACTGGTTTTCATTTCTGGTTTTATTGCAATGGAATAATTGTTTGGAGAGCCAAGGACCCTACTGGCAAACACTAATGTACAAATACAATGTTTATGAAGCAGGTTTTTCTGCCTAGTCTAAAACTGCCTGGGTTTAACATTGCATGACTGTAAACTGCTAATTGTAGTAAACACAACACTGACAAAAGTTATGATCAACAAACATTTGACATACTATTAAATTGCTTTTGATGGACAATTGATATTTTACAACACTTTACATTCAATTGCTCTTATACATGTGTAGTAACAATGTAATTACTACAATAACAGTGTTGTTACATAGGCTAGTACTTGTAGAATAATCATTCAATTGCAAAAAGGATAGTTCAGACATCAAATGTAATATCATCAAGCTCATGACAAGCTATTCCACTATACATTAACCAATTTACAGTCCAGGTTATGGCCCTGAAGAGTGGAGTCAAATGAGTGAAAATAGAGACGTGTTAAGAGATCCAGAGGCCACAGTGGTGGATCGTCTTTCCAAATGGCGTACTTTCCACAGGGCCTTGTGGTAATGGATATTGCCTCATGATAAGGAACTGCAACAAATAACAAAACAAGCATGATACATGTCATTTTAGGACAATAATCTCAGAAACACATCAACATGTTGTATGAGTACACAATGTCCCTTGACCATTAACAGGAAGAATGTGGAACCAATTAACAAAGAACATAGCTCTGCTTTAAAGCAGATTGGTTTAACGTCATTCATAGATTTCTACAAAGGCACCATGTTATAGGCTACACATATTATAAAATTTGACACGTTATGCAATAATGTAGGCTACTCTGTTCATCATGAGTTTGCTATCAAATACATTCAAATGATGATGGATGGTTTTTGGCAGGTTTCCTCAACTGAAGTACTGAAAGTCCTTTTTAGATGTTGTAATGTTGGTCACGAAAGACAATAAAACACCAGCAAATCAGCTCCAATTGATTTACATTTTGGAAATATGTAAGCAAGGTTTGAGATGATTACGTTTTAGTCAAATATTATATCTGTCTGGACTTCTTGTTATCAATTTGCAGTCTACAAATGATTTGTAATTATGTTCCAGCCCCCTGACCAAAGAATCGTCCCGAGGCTGAATCTAATTGATGTTCCCAGGTTTATGGCATTCAATCGGGCCACATTCTGCAAATGAATGTAAGTCTATAGCAAGCACTTACATTAAGGGGGTTTGAAAGTGACTTGCAGTTATATGAACCAGCTGGAAACTGTCTCTCTCCCCTCCTTCTGACCTTTTGTGTTGGATAAACTTTTTATGAACAAGGTTATTAAGTGTTTTCCAAAACTATTACTGTTGCATAAAGTAGTATGTAAACATGTTCAGTTATGAAGAATTGCCCATTGTGCAAAGACATATGGTATTTCCTCGCATAATAATTTGTACTTTGTTTGGTGTAAACTCGCTCATGATTCTATGGAAACATCAAATTATATTGTTTTGTATTACATTTCCTTATTAGCTGAACAAATGGTAGAGAATACACATCTTCCTTGCGTTGTCTTAGATAGAGAGCAAAACTGTCGGCACAAGTTACGAAACACTTTGCATGATCAAGGAACTGTAATGGACCTTCCCTCAATTTGACATGAACACAGAACCAGCCTCTCTAGCTCCCAAATTGAGAAAGTGGATCAAAAGGTTTTAAACATTCTTTATTGCAGCTGATGTTGGGAACAAAGCTAGAGAAGAGCAATGCTATACAGTGCAAACATGTTCGAAATACTTATGTAGATTGTAATTTATGGGCATAGTGACAAACCCCCATCTCGCAACCCATGTGACCCCAAACTGTTCACACCCCTCTTGTTGGTGGAGAGAAAATTGTGCATTTTTAAAGACAATTTCCTGCAATTGTACACATTTTGCCATGTCTTATGTGTGTTCATTCATTCAGGCCCCTGGGCATGTAATCTGGCCATGTTATTTGTAAGGTTTAGATAGCTGGTTAGCCTGATTTACCGATCTAGCTAACATGGGCTAGTAGTTGATCATCTGGACATTTCTGACAGTATAACAATCCGGGTGTCGTGGGTGTGGAGTCAGGAGGCAGGAGACAGAGAGAACAATGCTGTGTTCTTTTAATGCACTAAACGCATCACAGGGTGCTAACAAATGATCACGGCCCCAAAACACAGGGAATGTCAAAATGACGATTCAAAAATGCACGACTAGGAACTAACACGTTCCTCTGATACAGAGCAGAAGGTTACAAAGAATAATCCCGCACAACAACCAGGCGGGCCGGCTGTCTAATAAAGACAAACTAATCATACACACACGTGCTACCAATAAACATACAAGGAGGGGGAGGAAAGACAATCAGTGGCAGCTAATAGGCCGGTGAAGACGACCGCCGAGCGCCACCCGACCGGGAAGGGAAACCACCCTCAGTCGGACTCGTGACAGACAGGTTATATAAATAGCTCTCTAAGTCCACCGTCTGTCAGTGAATGACATAATAAGAGGGAAACTGCCTATGCACTACCAACTTTCGAAATTGCACATTGTGCATTCTACTAATGCAGCGCTCAACATAGTAGATTTCTGTTTTTGAATTGACCCCATTCTGGGTCCAGATCCGGACCGCGGTCCGCCTGCTGAGTATGGCTGATATATACACTGACTGTACAAAACATTAGGAACACCTGCTCTTTCCATGACCTAGACTGACCAGGTTAATCTAGGCGAAAGCTATGATCCCTTATTGATGTCACTTGTTAAATCCACTTCAATGAGTGTAGATGAAGGGGAGACGGAGTTTTAAGCCTTGACACAATTTTATTTTATTTTACCTTTATTTAACTAGGCAAGTCAGTTAAGAACAAATTCTTATTTAGGAACAGTGGGAGAACGACCGAAAACATTTCTGGCTGGTGCAGACACACAACAGAAAACAGAAAATAATCACCTACGAAACACAATAGAAAACAGGCTCCCTAAATATAGTTCTCAATCAGGGACAGCTGCCTCTGATTGAGAACCATACCAGGCCAAACACAGAAATAGCAAATCATAGAAAAACTAACATAGACAACCCACCCAACTCACGCCCCGACCCTACTAAAACAAAGACATAACAAAAGAGCTAAGGTCAGAACGTGACACCTAGTCTAAAACTGCCTGGGTTTAACATTGCAGTAACATCCTTAAACTGCTAATTGTAGTAAACACAACACTGACAAAAGTTGTTATAATCAACAAACATTTGACATACTATTAAATTGCTTTTGATGGACACTTGATATTTTACAACACTTTACATTCAATTGCTCTTATACATGTGTAGTAACAATGTAATTACTACAATAACAACAGTATTGTTACATAGGCTAGTATTTGTAGAATAATCATTCAATTGTACAAAAAATAATAATAATAACCTATTTTCCACAGTGCCTTGTGGCAATGGTGATTACCTCATCATGCACAATACCACAACAGTATTCTACAATGTGAAATTCTCTTTGGACTTAAGCAGCTGTTTCTACTCAGCAAACGAACCACTGTTATGTGTCTGCAAAGAAAAAAAGAGGAGGGGGGAACTGGGCCGCGGTGTAGCACCAAGCCAAACAGAGAATGGCGGCATCATGACATGAGCTGGTGAGGCGTAATTGAAAGCAGATGCGAGCAGAGCACGCTGGAGTTGGAACACAAAGTTATGCAGACCCGCCCCACTGACACTTGAACTATCACTCGAGCCAGGAAATTGAGAATGGGGAAAAGGGGGTTTGCGTGCGTGTGTGTTTAGGTGGGGATTCCACTTTAATATCGTCAGAGAGCAACTGAATCATGAGTAGAGGGCAAGTCATTCTCATTATTTGTACAACATAAATTATGAATGTTTTCCAGTTTATTTCAAGGGCCTTATTACTATACAGACTTTCTACTGCATGAAATTTCAGTCACAGGTGGGATATTGTGCAAAAACATATTTATTTTGCAAGGGGAAGTCAACCAACTGATTCAGGTTACTCAAACCAACTCTCACTGTTTGATGCAAAATGGGGCGGAAAGGAGTGGCCTCCAATTCAACCACAGTGTTTCCACAGAAGATCATTGTTATATCTTATGGGGATCAAATTGTATGGATGTACCGTAACCCTGAACCTTTCAATACGTTTTCCAAATCCCTCCAAAGTCCTCCGTTCATTGGGGGAAAAATCACCAAGGACCATACACACTATAGTTGTGTTATATAGTGTTTTGTACACTCAGTATATATAAATAGTGTGTAGAGTATTTTTGTTGTCTCTTGGTGTCTTTTTTTACATTTCTTTTATTTTATGTAATATCTTATGTTCTTTTCTATTACTGTTCTATACTTTGTCATGTATTTCTATGTTTTATGTGGAACCCAGGAATAGTAGCTTCTGCATGTGCAGAAGGTAATGGGGATCCTAATAAACTATTCTATCTTTCCTTCCTTCTCTCTCAAATCAATCTAACTACTAACACTCTGTTTCTACTTCATTTGAACAGCAGATGTTATTGCCACTCTAAATAAAATAAAAGCCTTTGACAGATTTTCCAACCATCTTCAGTTGTACTTCCCTCCTCATGACTGTATTGGAAGGTCAGGAAAACAGTGCCCTTTAAACTGGCTTTGATTATGACAAGAGTCCACCTAACAGTTTGTTTGAGCCACAGGCTTGTTTTGATCCAGACAATTATCCTTAACAAAGTTTACTCTGGTCCTAAACATGAGGACACTTTGAGAGTCAGAGAGTTCAGCTTATTGGCTCTTTAGAGCCAGAGAGAGAGAGACATTTAATTGAACCTTTATTTAACTAGGCAAGTCTGTGGAGAGCAAAATTCTTATCGAAAATGACATCCTACCGGGGAACAGTGGGTTAACTGCCTTGTTCAGTGGCAGAATTACAGATTTTTACCTTGTCAGCTCAGGGATTCAACCCAGAAAACTTTTGGTTACTGGACCAGTCCTCCAACCACTAGGCTACCTGCCACCCCACATCTGGTTTGAGGTTGCTCCCCCTCTCTGCGTGTAGGCTTGTTGTTTCCAAGAAGGGTCTTGTTCTTTAATGCACTAAACCTACTACAGCTGTGAGACAGCAGTATTGAACCTTTACCCAGTCTTGTGAGCCCTAGAGGGAGAGGTATGTTTGAAAGCTAGCGGATTTGGGCAGTGT
Organism: Oncorhynchus masou masou; assembly: GCF_036934945.1. Lineage (NCBI taxonomy): Eukaryota > Metazoa > Chordata > Actinopteri > Salmoniformes > Salmonidae > Oncorhynchus > Oncorhynchus masou. The sequence goes on along the minus strand of NC_088230.1, from coordinate 17,352,831 downwards.
GGCTAACGTGTACTAAAGAAACTTTCACATTTGGGGACTGAGAGCAGCAGTCGTTGGGGGAAACAGATCATCTCATGGAGGTGACAGAATAAACATGTTAATAAGTTCTCTCCTTGGTAACAGCTAAACAAAATAAAAGTTTGTTTGTTATTTGTTCACAAAGCTAAGGAAGCAAAAGCTTAATCTACGTTTTATGTACAAATACTGAGGATTTGTCCCACATCTGGACACTGAATGATAGTGGACCAATAACAACTGGTGGAGGCTTTAGGTGTTTATTAAATATGTTGAATACATGTCTGTCATGACCTTCTGGGCAATGTGAGTAAAACAAATGTGTGTTTCAAATAAGCAAATAAACAAATTGGTGAGAAAGAGACAGACTTTCCCCGGGGTGTAGTAAAACTGTCACATTACATAACAGAAAAGTTCAACAAACTGACCGGATTTGAAACCCCTTCTAGACTACTCGCTGTCTGCCAATTTCAATAATGTCAAGAGACTCATTTCCCTAAATATCACATTTTGATTGTATGTTTTGATGGAATTCAAAAACAATTTCTTTCTACATCCCTCTAGGTTAGCCTGTCTATTAGATAAAGAGGGAGTAACTGAGGTAGCTACAATGAATAATTCCATGAGTCTGGGTGTTTAGGAGCCTACTTGACATATGTTGTACTCTTTAAGATATGTATGTGGGAGAGCTTCACTACATAGGCCTGGCCTGCATATAGTAACATATACATCTGGTACCACTCTGTGCCAGACAGTGACATTTGGGACCGGCCACCTTTTAACCCTGAGTTACTCCTCTCTTTCCTTACAGTATATAGTGATTTATCCTTGCAGGTTACCTGTGGAACCAAATGCACAAACTTACAAAACCTGTAAATTGTGAAGTGTCATCACATGGCGTACTTTAATAGGAATGCAAAGGTAAACTCCTCGCTCTTTTCGAGGCTTGATGCTTCGTAAAAGTCTCAACAAAGAATCAGGACACAGATAATGGAGGATTCCCAAAGAAAGCAGCTGGCCCTGTTGAGAAAATGCCAGCTTGTGTAGAACACGCACGGCCTGCAGAACACTGGCGTGGTAAACCAGTGGCTACTGTGGAGAAGTTCTGGGGAAACAATAGAAGAGACATCTATTACTTGAACATCAACAGCTCCACTCTCATAATTCATCATGGTCTGGAGGAGCTCCAAAAGCCAAAAGGTCATTTTGGTTATGAAAATGAGCTGAAATGAACTGATGGTCATGTTGATTATAGACTCTGGTAATCTGAAAGGAATTATAGTTTTTTGTCATGACTACCAATATGTCAAGCTCAACAAGGCAAGAGCATCTGATGACCAAAACTATATTTTTTCTTCTAAACAACATATTTAAATTGTATCAAATATATCTGGCCGAGTTACACAGATGCAATCTGACTTAGCTGCACATATATTTGAGAAAAGCCTCAATTGACCTTTCGCTAAACCCCACCCCAGAATTTTGGGCAAGCAATCACAGCATTCCAATAGAAAGCAACTGCTGTCAATTTCGACACCTCGGACAAGCTCACGTTTAAATCACAGAAAAGTCAATGAGGGCTATGATAAAAACAGAGTTTTCTTTTAAAAAACTATGTTTAAATGTATAAACAATTGAACAGCGCACCAGGAGTAATTGTGTTTAATTTCATTGTGTGGTTGAATGGGGAATTGGGCGTTCATGGAAAATGCTGTCTTAGGTTGCACCAGTAACCAAGGGGGGCGGGGCTTAGCCAAGGGTCAATTGCCCTTTAAACTAGGGCAAACTTTAAATTTGGATTTCACAGCAAGAGTGCAACAATGTGTTACTGTGGGGATTGAAGCACTTACTGTAAATTACAGTGTTCAATGAGCATAGTAATTTCATGTGAAAACTATTATTTTTAGTTTTTCCTGCTCAGGTCTCATAGTCAGTACCAACTCCTGGCTCTAGTGTAGGTACACCATGTCATTGGCTGTGCTTTTAGAACAGATGACTCATCATTGCTATTTCCATGGTTAAGCCTCATATTAACTGAAACAAATCAGTGAAGCCAACACAGAGACAGAGTGATATCAGAAAGGCTGCCTGGGCTGCTGCAATACAACAGATTCTGACTGGTGGTGAAGTTGGCAACAGTCCTGAGAAAGAAAGAAAGGAAGGAACTTCCTGTTTCAAAATGTAAAAAATATGTAGTGGATGGAACTTCTCATGAATGTTTGCTCATTCTACCTTCTCTCTTGCACACACAGACTCTCTCTCACTCTCTCTAGAAGAACATGATGTCAACACTAATGGGTGCGTGTGTGACCTGAGTAATGTCTGCAGCTGTTCCTCATGTCATCCTAATATTTCTGTACTGAATGTTCTGTTACATCCCCAATGCATGTAAGAATTCATATGTGAATGTACTGTGTGGTAATATATCAAACGAAACACACAGAATGTCAGAAACTCACTGAGGAGTGCAGTAAGTAAGGGGTAGCTGGAGTTGTGTTATGACCTTAAACCCCACAGGCCATGGTTTATAATCACCCATTGGTTGTTATAGTTTGGGGGCGAACGTTAAGCACTCTTGTGGCATTTACATAGAAGTCAGAGCAAATATTGTGTGCTAGAGTTGTATACACATCAATTTATGGGTTGTTCTCACATTCTAAAGGAGGCATCATGGAAACAATGGCAACCCGAATTCAACCATAATCGCTCCATTGAAGATGTAGTTAAAAAGTCTTAAGATTTACAAGGAACATTCGGCTGCTGATCTAAAGTCTTACATTTAACAAATAAATTAACTGGAGCGGAGAGCAGCTTTCAACCCGTCTGTTTAAAATGAGTTTAGATGAGAATTTAGCTGATACTGCCATGTTGTTGCTTCCAACACGGTATTAGGAAATATTCTGTTATTGGTCTCCACCGTCTCCTTACTGATTTGTTAGTCACAAGATGAAACACAGGGATGAATTAAGCTCAGATACACAGCCAGACTGTTTGGAATCATTCCCAAGACTGGGGAATTTTGAAACTTTTATATGGAGACAATTTTGTGCCAAGTCACTATCCTCTATTCTTCTAGTCTTTCTTTTTTTTCTTCCAATAAATGAACAGACGGGAAGACTAGCAGGAGACTGTTAGGTTATTTCATACTTCGGTTCAGTTTTGAAAAATAAACCTTTGACATTTGAACACCTGGAAATCTAAGTGTTACATTCTGTCGATAAAGTTTCAAGATATAACACATAAAGGATATCCTGATGGGGACACGGTAACAATGGTACATTTCTTTGTGGAAGGACTCAATCATCCTGTCAGCTGCTGGAAAATATCAGTGAATAAATGACAGAAGTGCACAGATACGTATTTATAAGGTATATTTATGGAGTTCAGCTGTCCCTATGCAGGTTGGATTCCATGTACAAGGAAACAATAACTTGGCATAGGGATGCTTGAGGATGTGGTGGAATGTGTTCAGACTTGTGCAAACATTTCCATGGGTTTGCTTGTCATCGCCAAACACAACACCCAAAGGACATTGGCATTGAAGTATGTTTGTCAGGCAAAGAGGGCCATTTCCCCCACTCATAATACTGGAAAGCTCAAGTCAGAGCTAAATTAACAAGAGCTTTGGGGAAATAATTGTTTTAAGGTTTTTTAATGGGGTTTGATGTCATTTAAATCAGTCGTTAAATCAGTGGTCAAGTCGTCAAGGCAGGATAATTGTGGAGTCCAACATATTGTGCGCTTGAAGGATCTGAAATTCTCTTCTTTCATGAACTTTACGTGTAAGTCTAAGGCACACATTTTCCTCCTAGTGCCCAAAGGAATACCGAATCACTGACCAACCCAATGTACCTTCTCGGAAATACAGAAAAGAATGCCAGGTAATGCCGAAGAAAATGTAATGATTAACATGGTTTTGGACCAAATGTGAGAGGTTGTAGATCTCTAAGTGGAAATGATTAGATTAGCGTTGAAATATCAATACCTAGTAACCATGGATTGGTCTGTCATCTGAGTAATTTGGCCACAGTTTGACTCCAAACTTATTGCCATTACTATCATCTTACTGTTAGTCTTGCAGTGGAGGCTGCTGAGGGGAGGACGTTCATAATAATGGCTGGAATGGAGTCAGTGGAATGGTATCAAACATGTGGTTTCCATGTGGTTGATACCATTCCATTTACTCCATTCCAGCCATTACTATGAGCCGTCCTCCCCTCAGCAGCCTCCACTGGTCTTGTGTGACATAAAACTACAAGATCCCCAGTGGAGTAGGAGAGAACATTGTAACTTGTGCTGTAGTGAGCAAGTGGGAGAATAAGTATTGCTTTACTTGCCAAACTCTGATGACGATTATAATTGTGTGAATGATTTTTATAATTATAAAAAGGAAGTGATTTCTCCACGCTGTGACGTCTCAAAGATGTCATAATAACATCTGTCCAGGGTAGTAACACAGGCTGTCTGTTTTTCCCCCCTCAGTGACATCACCAGATACATACTCACTCTTTACTCACTGCTTCTGATCAGACCCGATCGGCCGAAATGTGTCCACTGGCACACGGCAAGTTGACGCAAGCCAGACAGAAGCAGTGGGTCACTGATGACAACAATGCTTACACATAACCACCACGTTCTGAGGAAGAAGTCTGTGGGGTGCGTGGGTTTCTTTCTAGGTGACAGAATCATCACTCTGTTGCCAAACCAAATCATGTCAAATGTCCAGGAATCACCACAACAGATGTAGACAGACCTAAACCATGGTAATGGAAAGTCAGAGGTGACTGTTAAGTGAAAGTCCCCATTTTTGTTGGCTTGTAACAGAAGTGTGTATTTCCCCATCTGGCAGCCGTCTGAGCAGGACGGTGTCTGGGTTGGGGTGCCCACAGGGTTCCAGGCTCCTGGTGGTTTGAGATCAACAGGAGAACATGAACACAACGAAAGAAAACCAGTGTGATGTGTTCACCATGCAGACCTGGGAGAGGGAGGAGACCATATTAAACTGGACCAAACGTTGGGCGGAACAAAGTGCCTGCTTCATTAACAAACAATACTGTAGCAAACACGTGAACATGCTTGCATAATATGCATATTATATACTATAACACATACAGGTGAAATTGTGTGAGTCCTGTGCCATAGAAAACCCTAGAAGGCGAATAACACACTTGGGCTCATGTAAACCCAATATGCAACATGTATATTAACATTAATGTGATGTCATATGGCCTTGCTACCCTTACAAAAAAATTTCAAGAAGATGTGGATGTGAACAAATCACATGACATTTTCACATGAATCAGACATGTGGTTTTTGGGCCCGTGTGAAGTTTCACATGTACATATTCCCCACGTAATTATTTCTCACATTCATTTTTCATTGCTTCCAGCTGCATCTGTTCTCCAATACAGGGACCGACCAGGACTGACCCTGCTTAGCTTTAGAGGCAAACCAGCCGTGGTGTCACGTTCGCTGAAATGAGTGGACCAAGGCACAGCTTGCGTAGAGTTTACAACCAAAACAACAAAGAACATAACAAACGTGCAGTAATACAGTGCTCAAGGCAACTAAACACAAAACAAGATCCCACAAACAACAGGTGGGAAAAGGCTGCCTAAATATGATCCCCAATCAGAGACAACGATATACAGCTGCCTCTGATTGGGATCCATACCAGGCCAACATAGAAAACGAAAAACTAGAATGCCCACCCTAATCACACCCTGACAAATAGAGAAATAAAAAGGCTCTCTGAGGTCAGGGCGTGACAAGTGGCATGCAGGATGCTATGTTGCTTGAATGAACGCACCAAAACTTGTAACTGGATAAAAGGCAGGGAAAGCGAAGGCCAGGGTAACATAATCAAGGATAGGGAAAATTGCAGGAAAGAGGGAGGTGTTTTATTTAATTACACAATTATTTATTTTTTATCACCGAAGTCCATTTACAATTCTTCTGCTCTCGCATTTGAACGTTATTTCCTTGCATTGTTTTGCTATCTATAATTTTGTGTTTATGTTTTGCTTTCAATGTCATTATTTTTGTTTGCAATACTAAGAAATGTGTTCTCAACTTCAGAAGTTTTGCTTGATATTGATGGCACAAAAGTAACTCACTCACTCGAGGACTGAACAATATAATACTATTAATGTATTAAAGGTGTTTAAAGGCAGGCAAGGGTCAAAACCGGGAGGACTAGCAAAAGAGAGATCAGAAAAAGCGGGTGCACGGAAAACGACGCTGGTTGACTTGACAAGACAAGACAAACTGGCAACAGGCAAACAGGGAACACAGGAATAAATACCCAGGGACTAATGGGGAAATTGGGTGACACCTGGAGGTGGGTGGAGACAATAACAAAGACAGGTGAAACAGATTAGGGCATGAAACATCCATGATATTAAAATTATAGTTTTAACCATATTTTTAGGCTATACAGTGTTTGTTTACATTTACGTTGTTCACAACATTGGAGTAAATGTGGAGTTTTCTTCAAAAATGTGATTTTCACTTTCAGATGTGGAATTGCAAGTTCACATGTGAAAAACAATCACTTGTAAAAATCTAATACGCAGTTTCATACATGAAAAATGTTCACGTGAATATATCACATTCACATTTGTGGACTTGCAATTCCACATAAAAGTGATTTTCACATGTGAAATGCCGTTTCTTTTACGTGACATGTTTTTTGTAAGGGCAATGATAAATCCTTACATTTGAATGCATAGCAGGGGTTTAACAAATGTCAAAATGCCTAAAATACCTATAACTTTACAGGAGTCTTGCTTCAGGCATTTTGCTGGGATCACATCTTTTTTCCAGATGTCGCAGGGTGTATGAAATGATCTGTCCGAGTTCACTCAGTCCTGTTGAATTAATAAATATTGTTTCCAGACGAGGAAGGAATCTTTTCATGTTGCTCTGGGGGAAAGGGTACACAAGAATGTGCCTCCCTCAACCTCCCCAAACCATTAGAGATGCATCCTCATTTCATTGGATTTGTTTTTTTCTAAATTCCCATGAGCTTGATTTTGTCTGAGGGTCGACTACCTACAGTATGGCTTGATAACACCCCACTTGGGAGCTAAGCACTAATGATATTTGTGGTTAATGTAATCCTTACCTGTCACTTCTGACCTTAGTTCCTTTGTTTTGTCTTTGTTTTAGTATGGTCAGGGTGTGAGTTGGGGTGGGCAGTCTATGTTCCTTTTTCTATCATTTGGGATTTCTGTGTTTGGTCTGGTATGGTTCTCAATCAGAGGCAGCTGTCAATCGTTGTCCCTGATTGAGAACCATACTTATGTAGCCTGGTTTCACCTTTGCGATGTGGGTGATTGTTTTCTGTTGAGTGTTGGTATCTGTGCCAGACAGAACTTACCACGCTGTGCATTGGTCCTCCGATCCTCCCTACTACTCCTCCTCATAAGAGGAGGAAGACAACCGTTACATTATCTGGGAAGAGCAGAGCAGGTGGGTAATTTCCAAAACAGCAATATAATCATCAGGGGACAACCCTAGTGTTACGGCGTTCTTCGTTTGTCGAAAGAGAGTCGGACCGAAATGCAGTGTGTTGGTTACTCATGTTTTTAATAGACAAATGACGATACATGGAATAACAAAAACAACAAACGGAACGTGAAAAACCTATACAGCCTGTCTGGTGAACACTAACACAGAGACAGGAACAATCACCCACGAAATACAAAGCAAAACCCAGGCTACCTAAATACGGTTCCCAATCAGAGACAACGAGAATCACCTGACTCTGATTGAGAACTGCCTCAGGCAGCCAAACCTATGCAACACACACCCTTAATCAGCCACAATCACAATAACTAAAAAAAACCCACTAAGAATTACAACAAACAATAAACCCATGTCACACCCTGGCCTGACCAACTAATTAACTAAAACAAGGCGTGACAGAACCCCCCCCTAAGGTGCGGACTCCCGAACGCACCTCTAAACCATAGGGAGGGTCCGGGTGGGCGTCTGTCCATGGTGGCGGTTCCGGTTCGGGACGTGGACCCCACTCCATAAATGTCATAGTTCCTCCCCTTCGCGTCCTGGGATGATCCACCCTCGCCGCCGACCATGGCCGAATAGTCCTCACCCAGAACCCCACTGAACTGAGGAGCAGCTCGTGACTGAGGGGCAGCTCGGGACTGAGGCAGCTCGGGACTGAGGGGCAGCTCGGGACTGTGGGGCAGCTCGGGACTGAGGGGCAGCCCGGGACTGAGTGGCAGCTCGGGACTGAGAGGCAGCCCAGTACTGAGAGGAAGCCCAGTACTGAGATGAACCCAGCCAGGCAGTTGAATCCGGCAGATCCTGGTTGACTGGCGGATCCTGGCTGACTAGCAGATCTGGCAGATCCTGGCTGACTGGCGGATCCTGGCTGACTGGCGGATCCTGGCCGACTGGCGGATCCTGGCTGACTAGCAGATCTGGCAGATCCTGGCTGACTGGCGGATCCTGGCTGACTGGCGGATCTGGAAGAGTCTGGTTGACTGGCAGATCTGGAAGAGTCTGGCTGAATAGCAGATCTGGAAGAGTCTGGCTGACTGGCAGATCTGGAAGAGTCTGGCTGAATAGCAGATCTGGAAGAGTCTGGCTGACTGGCAGATCTGGAAGAGTCTGGCTGACTGGCAGATCTGGAAGAGTCTGGCTGACTGGCAGATCTGGAAGAGTCTGGATGACTGGCAGATCTGGAAGAGTCTGGATGACTGGCAGATCTGGAAGAGTCTGGCTGACTGGCAGATCTGGAAGAGTCTGGCTGAATGGCAGATCTGGAAGAGTCTGGCTGACTGGCAGATCTGGAAGAGTCTGGCAGACTGACGGCTCTGGCTGCTTCATGCTGACTGATGACTCTGGCTTCTCCATGCTGACTGGCGGCTCTGGCTGCTCCATGCTGACTGGCGGCTCTGGCTGCTCCATGCAGATTGACAGCTCTGGCGGCTTCTTGCAGACTGACAGCTCTGACTGTTCCATGCAGACTAACAGCTTTGACAGCTCCTTGCCGACTGGCAGCTCCTTGCAGACTGGCAGCTCCTTGCAGACTGGCAACTCCATGCAGACTGGCAACTCTGGCTGCTCCAAGCAGACTGACAGCTCTGGCTGCCCCATGCAGACTGGCAGCTCTAGCTGCTCCATGCAGACTGGCAACTCTGGCTGCTCCATGCAGACTGGCAGCTCTGGCTGCTCCATGCAGACTGGCAGCTCTAGCTGCTCCATACAGGCAGGAGGCTCCGGCAGCGCTGTAGAGGAAGGCTCTAGAAACGCTGAACAGGCGGGAGACTCCGACAGCGCATGAGAGGGAGAAAGCGCTGGCTGCGCTGAACAGGCGAGGCGCACTGAAGGCCTGATGCGTGGTGCTGGCACTGGTGGTATTGGGCCGAGGACACGCACAGGAAGCCTAGTGCGGGGAGCTGCTACCGGAGGGCTGGGGTGTGGAGGTGGTACTGGATAGAGGACATGCACAGGAAGCCTGGTGCGGGGAGCTACCATCGGAGGACTGGTGTGTGAAGGTGGCACAGGATGGACTGGACCGTGAAGGTGTACTGGAGAGCCTGAGAGCAGGACTGGCACAGGACGTGCAAGGCTAGGTAGGTACACAGGAGGCCTAGTGCGTGAGGCTGGCACATTTTTCACCAGCCGACTAACACGCACCTCAGGACTAGTATGGAGCGCTGACCCAGGTGCCATTAAATCCCCGACACGCTCCTTCGGATGAATATTGTACCTAAAGCACCAAACTAGCAACTCCCTCATTACTTTCTCCTCCAATTTCCCCATTAACTCCTTCACAGTCTCTGCTTCGCTCACCTCCAACACCGGTTCTGGTCTCCTCCTTGGCTCTTCACGATAAACAGGGAGAGTTGGCTCAGGTCTGTCTCCTGACTCAGCCACTCCCCCTCTGACCCCCCCCCCCCCTCTGACCCCCCTCCTCCCATGTCCAGAAATCCTTAATACGCAGCTCCTCTTTGGGCTGCTCCTGCCTGTTGACACGCTGCTCGGTCCGTGTGTGGTGGGTGATTCTGTTACGGTGTTCTTCGTTTGTCGAAAGAGAGTCGGACCGAAATGCAGCGTGTTGGTTACTCATGTTTTTAATAGACAAATGACGATACATGGAATAACAAAAACAACAAACGGAACGTGAAAAACCTATACAGCCTGTCTGGTGAACACTAACACAGAGACAGGAACAATCACCCACGAAATACAAAGCGAAACCCAGGCTACCTAAATACGGTTCCCAATCAGAGACAACGAGAATCACCTGACTCTGATTGAGAACCGCCTCAGGCAGCCAAACCTATGCAACACACACCCCTAATCAGCCACAATCCCAATAACTAAAAAACCCCACTAAGAATTACAACAAACAATAAACCCATGTCACACCCTGGCCTGACCAACTAATTAACTAAAACACAAAATACTAAGACCAAGGCGTGACACCTAGGCTCTCTGATGCGAGTTATTCTAAGAACAATGTGGGTTAAGTAGCGGTTAGCTATAGGCCTCCCTGTTCAGGGGGAAGTGTTCCCAGGCATACATGGAGAGGGGTCAAGCATTCCAGAATGTGCAGGCCTCTGATAATTACCCATTACACAGGGCCTGCCTGAGTACTGGGTAATTATCAGAGGCCTGTAACTTCCATCTAAAGTCAAGTTCCTCCCTTAAGTGCTCTTCCAATAGGACTCCTGTCCTCCATATTTCACACACACTGGCCTAGAATCCCAGGCATGGGATCATGGACTCAACGGTAGTTAGGTATTGGAGACTTTAGAGATGACAGGTCATATTTATGAAAACATGTCCAAAAAGGGGAATACAAAAGAACATTTCACTTCCTCAATCGACTAGTCTTGTGAAACATACAATAAACTACAAATCCTTAGTGCTGTGTATGCAGCCTTTTCACCCTTCCCTGCCATGTCTACTCTCACCATGTAATTCAGCCTCTTTAAATAATGTAATTCCCAGTAGGTGAAAACAAATGAGTCCTTGTGTTTGTGTTGACTTTCTAGCGTCTGAAGTTATGTGCTGTTTGGACTATGAGTACCCCTCATCTCCGACTTGAGTGTTGAAGAGTTGTGCATGGTCCAGCTGAGGCCCAGCCAGATGTGTTTGTTCTTGTAACAGGGATTGTCACAAGTTCATAATATTCCTGTCATCGTGCCAGACTGGCCAACTCTCGGGAAGGCTTATTTTTCACAGAGGGGAGATGTTGAGAACTATAGGGTGGTTCCTGCTCCCCATGCTCAGGGGGATGGAAACGGTGTGTAGGAAGAAGGAGAAAGCAGAAATATTTGCTTTAATGTGGAATTAGTCATGTCTAGGGAAAATAGTATCTTGGGGGAAAGAATTGCCCATCCAAAAACTTTTTAGGGCGCTAGTTATAGGCGATTCCTGGTCAGTGTTTTTTTTTCACCTTTATTTAACCAGGTAGGCAAGTTGAGAACAAGTTCTCATTTACAATTGCGACCTGGCCAAGATAAAGCAAAGCAGATCGACACGTACAACAACACATGGAGTAAAACAAACATAGTCAATAATAGAGTAGAAAAATAAGTCTATATACGATGTGAGCAAATGAGGTGAGATAAGGGAGATAAAGGCAAAAAAAGGCCATGGTGGCGAAGTAAATACAATATAATAATGGTAGATTTGCAGTGGAAGAATGTGCAAAGTAGAATACAGTAGGGGAAGAGGTAGTTGTTTGGGCTACATTATAGATGTGCTATGTACAGGTGTAGTAATCTGTGAGCTGCTCTGACAGCTGGTGCTTAAAGCTAGTGAGGGAGATGTGTTTCCAGTTTCAGAGATTTCTGTAGTTCGTTCCAGTCATTGGCAGCAGAGAACTGGAAGGAGAGGCGGCCAAAGGAAGAATTGGTTTTGGGTTGACCAGAGAGATATACCTGCTGGAGCGCGTGCTACAGGTGAGTACTGCTATGGTGACCAGCGAGCTGAGATAAGGGGGGACTTTACCTAGCAGGGTCTTGTAGATGACCTGGAGCCAGTGGGTTTTGCGACGAGTATGAAGTGAGGGCCAGCCAACGAGAGCATACAGGTTGCAGTGGTGGGTATTATACGGGGCTTTGGTGACAAAACGGATGGCACTGTGATAGACTGCATCCAATTTATTGAGTAGGGTATTAGAGGCTATTTTGTAAATGACATCGCCGAAGTCGAGGATTGGTAGGATGGTCAGTTTTACGAGGGTATGTTTGGCAGCATGAGTGAAGGATGCTTTGTTGCGAAATAGGAAGCCAATTCTAGATGTAACTTTGGATTGGAGATGTTTGATGTGAGTCTGGAAGGAGAGTTTACAGTCTAACCAGACACCTAGGTATTTGTAGTTTTCCACATATTCTAAGTCAGAACCGTCCAGAGCAGTGATGCTGGACAGGCGGGCAGGTGCAGGCAGCGATCGGTTGAAGAGCATGCATTTAGTTTTACTTGTATTTAAGAGGAGTTGGAGGTCACGGAAGGAGCGTTGTATGGCATAGAAGCTCTTCTGGAGGGTTGTTAACACAGTGTCCAAAGAAGGGCCAGAAGTATACCGAATGGTGTCGTCTGCGTAGAGGTGGATCAGAGACTCACCAGCAGCAAGAGCAACATCATTGACGTATACAGAGAAGAGAGTCTGCCCAAGAATTGAACCCTGTGGCACCCCCATAGACCACAGGTCCTCCGATTTGACACACTGAACTCTATCAAAGAAGTAGTTGGTGAACCAGGCGAGGCAATCATTTGAGAAGCCAAGGCTATCGAGTCTGCCGATGAGGATGTGGTGATTGACAGAGTCGAAAGCCTTGGCCAGGTCAATGAATACGGCTGCACAGTATTGTTTCTTATCGATGGCGGTTAAGATACCGTTTAGGACCTTGAGCGTGGCTGAGGTGCACCCATGACCAGCTCTGAAACCAGATTACATAGTGGAGAAGGTGCGGTGGGATTCAAAATGGTCGGTAATCTGTTTGTTGACTTGGCTTTCAAAGACCTTAGAAAGGCAGGGTAGGATAGATATTGGTCTGTAGCAGTTAGGGTCAAGAGTGTGTCCCCCTTTGAAGAGGGGGATGACCGCAGCTGCTTTCCAATCTTTGGGAATCTCAGACGACACGAAAGAGAGGTTGAACAGGCTAATAATAGGGGTTGCAACAATTTCGGCAGATCATTTTAGAAAGAAAGGGTCCAGATTGTCTAGCCCGGCTGATTTGTAGGGGTCCAGATTTTGCAGCTCTTTCAGAACATCAGCTGACTGGATTTGGGAGAAGGAGAAATGGAGAAGGCTTGGGCGAGTTGCTGTGGGGGGTACAGTGCTGTTGACCGGGGTAGGTGTAGCCAGGTGGAAAGCATGGCCAGCCATAGAAAAAATGCTTATTGAAATTCTCAATTATAGTGGATTTATCAGTGGTGACTGAGTTTCCTATCCTCTGTGCAGTGGGCAGCTGGGAGGAGGTGTTCCTATTCTCCATGGAATTTACAGTGTCCCAGAACTTTTTTGAGTTTCTGTTGCAGGAAGCAAGTTTATGCTTGAAAAAGCTAGCCTTGGCTTTTCTAACTGCCTGTGTATATTGGTTTCTAACTTCCCTGAAAAGTTGCATATCACGGGGGCTGTTCGATGCTAATGCAGAACGCCATAGGATGTTTTTGTGTTGGTTAAGGGCAGTCAGGTCTGGACAGAACCAAGGGCTATATCTGTCCCTAGTTCTACATTTCTTGAATGGGGCATGCTTATTTAAGATGGTGAGAAAGGAATTTAAAAAAAAATAACCAGGCATCCTCTACTAACGGGATGAGGTCAGTATCCTTCCAGGATACCCGGGTCAGGTCGATTAGAAAGGCCTGCTCGCTGAAGTGTTTCAGGGAGCGTTTGACAGTGATGAGTGGTGGTCGCTTGACCGCTGACCCATTACAGATGCAGGCAATGAGGCAGTGATCGCTGAGATCTTGGTTGAAAACAGCAGAGGTGTATTTAGAGGGCAAGTTGGTTAGGATGCTATCTATGAGGGTGCCCGTGTTTACGGCTTTGGGGTGGTACCTGGTAGGTTCATTGATAATTTGTGTGAGATTGAGTGTCACACCCTGGTCTTAGTATTTTGTGTTTTCTTTCTTTATTTGGTCAGGCCAGGGTGTGACATGGGTTTTGGTATGTGGTGTGTTTTGTCTTGGGGTTTTTTCATAGGTATCGGGATTGTGGCTTAGTGGGGTTTTCTAGCATAGTCTATGGCTGTCTGAAGTGGTTCTCAATCAGAGGCAGGTGTTTATCATTGTCTCTGATTGGGAACCATATTTAGGCAGCCATATTCTTTGAGTGTTTCGTGGGTGATTGTCCTTGTTCCTATTCCTGTGTTAGTTTGCACTAGTTAGGCTGTTTCGGTTTTCACGTTACGTTTCTTGTTTTGTAGTGTTTGTGTTTAGTTGTTTTATTAAACATGAATCTAAATAGCCACGCCGCATTTTGGTCCGATTCTCCTTCACATAAAGAAAGCCGTTACAGAATCACCCACCACAACAGGACCAAGCGGCGTGGTGAAGGGCAGCAGGTGCAACAGCAGCAGCAACAGAGGCAGCAGCAGTGGGAGAGGCTGCATTATTTGGAAGACTGGACATGGGAGGATGAGTTGGATGGTAAAGGACCCTGGGTACAGCCTGGAGAATATTGTCGCCCCAAACAAGAACTGGAGGCGGTAAAACCGGAGAGGCGCTGGTATGAGGAGGCAGCACGGCGACGCGGATGGAAGCCCGAGAGTCAGCCCCAAAAATTTCTTGGGGGGGGAACACAGGAAGTGTGGCGAAGCCAGGTAGGAGACCTGCACCAACTTCCTGTGCTTACCGGGGGGCGAGAGAGACCAGGCAGGCACCGTGTTATGCGGTGGAGCGCACGGTGTCCCCAGTGCGGGTGCATAGCCTGGTGCGGTACATTCCAGCTCCGCGTATCGGCCGGGCTAGATTGAGCGTCGAGCCAAGTGCCATGAAGCCGTCTCTACGCATCTGGTCCCCAGTGCACCACCACCGCACGGTGTCCCCGGTTCGCCTGCATAGCCCAGTGCAGGCTATTCCACCTCGCCGCACTGGCAGGGCGACCGGGAGTATTCAACCAGGTAAGGTTGGGCAGGCTCGGTGCTCAAGAGCTCCAGTGCGCCTGCACAGTCCGGTCTACCCAGTACCACCTCCAAGCACCAGGCCTCCGGTGGCAGCTCCCTGCACCAGGCTTTCTGTGCGTGTCCTCGGCCCAGTACCACCAGTGCCAGCACCACGCATCAGGCCTACAGTGCGCCTCGCCTCTCCAGCGTTGCCAGAGCCTTCCTCCTCTCCAGCGCTGCCGGAGTCTCCCGCCTGTTCAGCGCTGCCAGTCTGCAAGGAGCAGCCAGAGCTGCTAGTCTGCAAGGAGCAGCCAGAGATGCCAGTCTGCAAGGAGCTGCCAGTCTCCAAGGAGCAGCCAGAGCTGCTAGTCTGCAAGGAGCAGCCAGAGCTGTCAGTCTGCAAGGAGCTGTCAGTCTGCAAGGAGCTGCCAGTCTGCAAGGAGCTGCCAGTCTGCAAGGAGCTGCCAGAGCTGCCAGTCTGCATGAAGCCGCCAGAGCTGCCAGTCTGCAAGAAGCTGCCAGAGCTGCCAGTCTGCAAGAAGCCGCCAGAGCCGTCAGTCAGCATGGAGCAGCCAGAGACGTCAGTCAGCATGGAGCAGCCAGAGCCGTCAGTCAGCATGGAGCAGCCAGAACCGTCAGTCTGCCAGGATACGCCAGTCAGCCAGACTCTTCCAGATCCGCCAGTCAGCCAGGATCTTCCAGATCCGCCAGTCTGCCAGGATCCGCCAGTCAACCTTGATCTTCCAGACCCGCCAGTCAGCCAGGATCCGCCAGTCAGCCAGACTCTTCCAGATCCGCCAGTCAGCCAGGATCTTCCAGATACGCCAGTCAGCCAGGATCCGCCAGTCAGCCAGACTCTTCCAGATCCGCCAGTCAGCCAGGATCTTCCAGATCCACCAGTCAGCCAGGATCCGCCAGTCAGCCAGACTCTTCCAGATCCGCCAGTCAGCCAGGATCCGCCAGTCAGCCAGGATCTGCCAGAACCGCCAGCCAGCCAGGATCTGCCAGAGCCAACTACCTGCCTGAGCTTCCTCTCAGTGCTGAGCTACCCCTCAGTCCGGAGCTGCCCCTCAGTCCAGTGGGGCCCTTGGTGAGGGCTACTAGGCCAAGGTCGACGGCGAGGGTCGCCTATCTAAGGACGCGAGGAAAATGGACTAAGACTTTGTTGGAGTGGGGTCCACGTCACGCGCTGGAGCCGGAGCCGCCACAGTGGACAGACGCCCACCCGGACCATCCCCTATGGGTTTTGGTGTGCGGCCGGGACTCCGCACCTTGGGGGGGGGAGTTCAGTCACTCCCTGGTCTTAGTATTTTGTGTTTTCTTTATTTATTTGGTCAGGCCAGGGTGTGACATGGCTTTTGGTATGTGGTGTGTTTTGACTTGGGTTTTTTCATAGGTATCAGGATTGTGGCTTAGTGGGGTTTTCTAGCATAGTCTATGGCTGTCTGAAGTGGTTCTCAATCAGAGGCAGGTGTTTATCATTGTCTCTGATTGGGAACCATATTTAGGCAGCCATATTCTCTGAGTGTTTTGTGGGTGATTGTCCTTGTTCCTGTTCCTGTGTTAGTTTGCACCAGTTTATGCTGTTTCGGTTTTCACGTTACGTTTCTTGTTTTGTAGTGTTTGTGTTTAGTTGTTTTATTAAACATGAATCTAAATAGCCACGTCGCATTTTGGTCCGACTCTCCTTCACATAAAGAAAGCCGTTACATTGAGGGCATCAATAATAATGACTAAAGACTCACATGACATGACAATGATACGACTCTGCTTTGAACCAAATAATCATTAATTTAAGGTTGCAAGTTAAAGTCCTTCAGAGAGGCTGGTAAACGAGATTACAATGCATTTCTCTCTTAAAAGTCTGGAAATTCTTAAATGAAATGTGTGAGTCAGCAAAAGACCGCAAACTAAATTATTTGTAGCTTAGTCTGACATATCTACTTGTCTACCGACATCACTCTCCAAGCTATGAGTACATAGGTTTGCCTGCAGCTACTGGTAGTCTGTTTAGATAGGATATGATAAAGCAGAGGCTATGACATGTCAGAGTTTGTTTTCCTGTCTCTGGAGTTCTGTCAACCTGATTAAATGGCCCGTTTCTTTGCATGTACTGAGTGGCACAACACAATTGCTGGAAACAGATTATTACACTGCGTCCAAACCACTCCGTTCTATTCTCAGTAGTAAGTGAATGCTGGCAATAGCAAGAGTCTCTGTGTGATCGCCTGTTGGAGAGGCCCTAAAGTACTGTGTGTGAACACATTCCAACACAAGCACATCTCTTAGAATCAAGTCAGACCACGCTGCCAACACAGACAGCCTGCAAATAACCTGGCTTCAGCAGGCCTTCTGAATTAAATCAACCAGATTCCAGCAAATAAAGTGTCACAAAGACCCACTGGACACAGACGTCAGTTCAACCTCTAGTTTTGATTTACATTTGGTTGAGTCATAGGTAGCTGTTTAGCTTGCTAGCACATTCACTCATTTGTTTGTAAACAATTAACAAGCTAGTTAGTTACCACATGTTCTCTTCACACAGTCAACAGAGTAACTAGCAAGCAACAAGATATGTCAAATAACAGTCTACAAACCACTTGGGGGCAAATAAATCATATTTAGTCATATTTTGGTCATATTTGACCAAGTCACATGGCCAGGAATCAGATATTTATCTGATTTCAAACCCCCTATGAGTGTCACTTCAAACTGCCAGTGTGAACAGGGCTTAAGAGTCCCATGAAGCTATTTCCTGCCATTGATGTCTCAGGCGGCGAAATACAATATCCTAACAGTCAATTCCTTAGGATGAAGCAGAAAGGGTTGACAAAAGAAATTAAGGTAGGCTGTGGCAGAAAGAATAGCAAAATATGAATGGCTGGGTTGGGTCACTAGCAATAGTCTGAGGAATGCCAAATTAAACTGAGCGGAATTGTATACACTAGAATCAGATTACGTGGTTGCTGGGTTTGGCACTTCCAAGATAATAAATGTGAGTGAGTAAGATTTCTAATTTCTTTATTACACATGGTAAATAGAAATGGAACTTCCTTGTAGCCTACATGTATGTGGGATCATAATCACTGTCTATAATGACATTGCTATGCAAGTTATGAGCAGATTGCAGATTGCAGCTCATAACATGCAATGCTTTTGACAAAATTCTGCCAAAATGGTAACTTTTAAACATGGTGAAAATATTCAAAATATGACATGTTTACATACTATTTAATAAGTGTCTTCCATCATTCTCCACAGTCTATAGTTTTCCATTACGACAACAAGAGTGAATCTAATTTAAGGTCATTTCGTCCATTTTCATAAAAGTTATCATCAATGTAGAGTTGGTTGGGAGTAGCTATCACAGGATATGGCTGCCATCTTCTGACAACACTGACTCAGAGAGAAATCACTCCCGGGGGTTTTGATAGAGGGAAGGTCATCGGTACTTTTCCCTTTCTCCTTATCCCCGGCTATACGCTGCAGGGGAAGACCTCCCATTTCCTCCATCCCATATGAAAGACTTGTCCTGCAGTGGACTCAAAGAAGTGGGCCCCTTTTGAGGTATTGTTTACTCAATGATAGGCTTCGGATTGTTGGTGGCACCAACGAAACTGGCTCTGTCAGAATGTGGCTATACAAACATAAGTGTTGGAAAGAACAGGCATGGTTTCTTCCGTTCTGGATATCTTTGGTTTTCCAAAAATAAACAGTCTGCAGACACATCTTGAAGTTTCCCCTTTTAAGTTTTAAATAAATATGCCAAAGAGACATGACATTTTTTCCAGGTATATCAAGCAGCCAATAATAATCTACAAATGTCACTACTTATCATACAATGTAGCCTACATGGTGGACTTCATCATGGCAGCATACCAATCAGTAGAACTAATCAAATATGAGGGTTGGACAGGTTTTATTTTCCGTTGCATGAACAAAACCAAACCCACTTCCACTCCATTTCCCATTTCTCTCACATCACCCATTTTATTAAAGGAAATATGGGAGTGCTGAAATAACATGCCTTCTCTATCTAGTAACATAAATTGTGTGGTGGGTATAGAGGAAGTAAGCCCACCTTCCACTTCCTGGGGTGCATTTGTGCCACTCATGATTCAATCTCCCCCTGAGTGATTATGTTCCTACTCCTCCTAGGCTACCACCTCTGGACAAACAGAGAGACCCAGATATTATCTTGGTTGCCTCTAAATATTTGGCATAGCCTATGTAATAACATAATAATTCATGTATTCTAATATATCTTAAAACATATTGTCTTTAAATGACCTCATGAAGATGGTGTCTGTCCTCAGGATGTCTATTTGTGGATATACAGGGGTTCTAAAATGAATCATAAAATAGCTCAGAATGTGACGTCTGAGGTGCGATAAAGGCATACTCATGAGAGAGAGACCTGTAAATACTAGAAAAGTCAGCAAATTAAGCAGCAAACACTGAAATATCTACGTTATCTACGTTTTTGGATTTTGCAATGATTTAAATATATTTCTAACTTAAACTTTAGGCCTTACATTTAGCAATTTGATAATTGGACTATAGCCTACGACAAATACCAATTTGAGGTGTGTGCCTGTGTGTGGGCGCATGCATCAGTGACACGATGGCACTAGTAATACGGGATGATGGGCCAGCCTGGTCTCATAGACTAGACGTAAACAAAGTAATAATAAAATCGGGACATTCATTTTAGTATGATACAGTATGTTATGTTTGGTATGGTTACATAAGACAGAAGGTTACTTAAGGCCAAAAAACGAAAGTAGGGTGGTTGGCTGAGGTGGACAGGTGGCCGTATAACGCGAACATCTCGTGTTATATGGCGCAACTACTTACCATGTTAGCTAACCCTTCCCCTAACCTCAACCCTTTAACCTAACTCCTAACCCTAACATTAAACCCTAGTCTAGCTAACGTTAGCATTAGCAACCTAGTTAACTTTTGTCACAACAAATTGGAATTCATAACATATTATACATTTTGCATATTCGTAAGATATTGTACAAATTGCAATTCATAACATATCATACAAATTGTAATTCTTACAAAATGGATAATGGATATTCACAAATTAAGACATACAACACAAAACGTAACATTTCGTACAAATTTGAGTGTTACTACTTTTACTTTTACTATGTTAAGTCTACCCCTGAGTCCAGGTTGCAGCCTGCCCAACTACAGGTTGAGAGAACTTGTTTGTTCTTAGTCAGCAACTACGCCATCCAAAAAGGAACTTCCTTCCTTGATCAATCGAAAACATGGAGGGAGGCTTTTATAAATGGCAGTTATCAGCAGTCTTAACGTTCATTCTACTAATCAAACCGTGCTTTATAAGCAGAGAGGCCGAGTAGCCTACATCTCTAAATTATATGCGAAATTGTTATATTTGATTTGAGGCGTAGGCTATTGTTAAAAAATGAGGGATACTGTAGGAATACTCGTTGCGTTAACATTCCTTTTGAGAATCAAGGGGGAAGCCCCTCGTGGCGGATACTGCATCGAGAAGCAGTGCTTTGCGGTTTTCCAGGAACAAGTCGACTTTGGAACGGCACAAAAACATTGTGAGGATAATAATGGGCATAAAGGACATTTAATGACAGTGCGATCTTTGTTATCGCATAGCATCCTTTTAATATTACTCGGTATCCATACTGGAAATTATTGGATTGGTTTGCAGCTACCGAGCGGGCAATGCCCAGACCAAGCGTTGGGTTTACGAGGGTACAGGTGGATAACTGGAGATAATGAAACGGAGTTCCAGAACTGGGGACACTTTGATGACGTCTGCTCTTCAAACTGCATTTCAGTATCAAAATACGACTTTGAATGGAAGGAACAGTCATGCAACAGTAAAATAGATGGATTTATTTGTGAATATAAACTTGACAGTTCTTGCCAACATGTCATGGTAAAAGGGGACGAATCCGTTCTGTACGACAACCCATTGGGATTCAAGGAAGACAACCTACTGGTATTACCCCTGGGAACCATTGCAACGCTCAAATCCATCGGATCGAAATACATATGTAACTTTGAACAGTGGATACAAGCACCATGGAATTGCGAAGTATTTAATGGTGGCTGTTCGCATGACTGTTCCTCAGTTAACCATGAACCTGTATGCACCTGTCCACCTGGACAAACTCTCCAGGACAACAACGTCACATGTGAATATGCGCTAAATGACCCCTGCCATGACTCAGGGTGCGCGCATCTCTGCCAGAAAAAAGACGACAGCTACGCTTGCATGTGTCACCGTGGGTACGCACTGGCAGAAGATGGGAAGGAGTGCAAAGACATTGATTATTGTGTCGAGGATAGGCAGTGCCCGGGACAGAACAGTGAATGTGTCAATAGGCCTAGTCTTGGTGGATTTGAATGCAGATGCCAGAAGGGATATGAGTTGGAAAATGACAAATGCATCGATGTGGATGAATGCTTCATGGGTCCATGTGAGCACGAATGCACGAACACGATAGGCAGTTACATTTGCTCCTGTTTTGATGGATTCATTTCAAAGACAGAAGACGCCAACAGGTGTCAATTACTTTGTTTAGCAGAAGAGTGTCCCACAGAATGTGATCGTAGTAAAACATATCAATGCTACTGTCCAATAGGTTACTTACTCGATGACAGAAACGGGTCGTCAATTTGTGTCGACATAGATGAATGTGAGATGGAGTCTTACTGCCACAGTAATTGCAAAAATACTTATGGAGGTTACCTGTGTTCTTGTGACGAGGGATTCGACTTGGTTGGTGAATATGATTGTGTTGAGAGAGAATCATCGGAGGGTTCAGGTTTTACGACACCATATACACCAAGTGCCAAGCATCCAACTGAGCGTCCTTTCACTGTAAAGGCGGGAGGTCTTCTTGGAATGATAGTATGTATTGTCGTTGTTATTTTGGTGATGGTTGTACTTATTCACCTTATACTGAAACGTCGAGGTAATTTAGACATTGCTTTCGGAAGCCAAGGCGTTGGTAATCACGATTTGCAGCAAGTCTCAACGGATAAGTACCACAAATTGTCATTTGACAGACATTTTATAATATGACAATTAATATGATCGTTGGATACTTTTGCAATTTTCATTGTCATGCCTTGTTTACACATCTGCAAAGGAGAATCAGCTGGTTTGAACTTGTAATGTTTTTTTATTTCATACAGTTTTAATAAGCATATATCAGAAATGGCTCACCTCATCACAAAAAATTCAAACCAATCTCATATGTGAACAAAGCCAGTAACAAAGTAAGCCTATATGCTAACTTGCAATATATATATATATATCCTATCAAATGATTATAAAAGAAAACATAATAAATTATTATTTAACTTCTTTGAGATTGTTCTTGTTATTTACTCACTAAAACTCATTATTGAAATGTAGCAAAAGCAAATAACAGCCTACTGTTTAGCAAATGGTCAATTAATCAGCCATGCATGGAGGTATCTGCTTGCTCCACTTCCACTTTTATTTGTGCCAACAAGTTGAATATAGGCCATGAATTATATCAGTGGAAAAACTATAATGCATCTTTGGAGTAAGGCTGTGTGGACGGCCTATATTGGGCTATTCTGTCATTAGTTGGAGAAAACTAATCGAATTTCATGCAAATACCTGAAACCATATTATGTGTAAATCACCTAAAAGGGGCAATCAGTAATTGCTACATTCATTTTTTGACTAATGAATGTATTATATGAACCCATTGATTCTTGAATAATATAACTTCTAAACGCCTGTCATACCCCATCAGAACCCAAAATATAGAAACTTTTTTTACTTCAATGTTTGTAAACAAAAATGTAAAGCAAACACTATATAGCCTCAAAATATGGTTATAACTATAATTTTGATATCATGGATGGTCAGTCCTGCATTCAGCTTTTGACCAAAACAGGGGCGGGGGTGCCTTTTTTTAATCGTTTCTACTGCTGATTGACATTTTAGAGCCTTGGTTCTGTTCCCATGGTGGACATTTCTGGATGGGGTTCTCAAATGTATCCCAACATAGCTTGAATGTGCCATCTGAGCTACCAGAGAGAGATAGAGAGCGCGCGCGAGAGAGGCGGGGGAAACAATAACATGTATTAGGCTTCTACAAATAAATAATATAATAATAATATAATATAAATATATCCTAATTCCATTTGTTGAAATATTGGCCTATTCAATTGTAGAGGTTACCTACCAACGTGTATTTTATGTTTGCAGTTTACTAGTGTAGGCATTTGTTTAAGTGCCAAATGTTGGCTATTATTTGCGCCCACTCGGGTGTGGGTAGGCTCGCGTGTCTGCGTCATTCGAAATATAGGCTATAGTGATGTGCACCGTCGCAGTGGGGAGAACGTTTTGGGAAGGGGATTAAAACAAGCAGCTGAAAACGAGCTTCCTTCCAAGAGGGAACTTCCTTCCGTGACCAGAGCGCAAACATGGAGCGAGCCTTTTATAAGCGTGAACTATCAACAGGATTAACAGTCTAAACTAGGCTATAGCCTACATTGACTTCTAATACGCGCAAGAGTTGTAGGCCTAATTAGAAAGTTGTAACAACTGAGTTTTAAAAATGAGGGACATAATAGTGATGGTGTTTGTTACTCTAACATTCTTGATGAGAGTGGGAGAAGCCCAACATAATGCATACTGCGAGGGGAATCATTGTTTTGCTGTTTTCCAGGATCCAGTCGATTTTGCAACGGCTCAAAAACATTGTGAGAGCAATAATGGACAATTAATGACAGTGCGATCTTTGGAATCACAACACATCATTTCGATTTTAATCGGTATTACAGGAGATTACTGGATTGGTTTGCGGTTACCGAGTGGACAATGTCCCGACAGTGCCTCTGATTTGCGGGGGTTCAGATGGATAACGGGAGATAATTCAACAGACTTTCAAAACTGGGGGCTCATTGACAATGTCTGCTCTTCAAAATGTGTCTCGGTGTCCCAAATCGAATTTAATTGGACAGAACAATCATGCGACAGGGAAATAAATGGATACCTTTGTGAGTATAATTTCCCAAGTGGCTGCAAACGTATTGACATAAAAAGCGAGGAATCCGTTCTATATGAGACCCCGTTTGGATTCGAGGGAGAAGACCTACTGTCATTGCCTATGGGAAGCACTGCAACGCTCAACCCCTTTGATTCCAAGTATATCTGTCTCTCTGAACAGTGGATGCAAGCACCATGGACTTGCGATGTATTGAAAGGTGGTTGTGAGGATGAGTGCTTATCGATTAATCAACAACCTGTATGCATCTGCCCACCTGGAAAAATTCTGCATGACAATAAATTTACATGTGTTGTTGTTGTGCAAAACGATCCCTGCCTTAATTTCGGGTGTGCACACGTTTGCTACCAGAAAAATGACAGCTCCGTCGCCTGCATGTGTCACCATGGGTACGCACTAGCAGAAGATGGGAAGACGTGCAAAGATATTGATGATTGTTCCGATGATAGACAGTGCCCGGGACAGAACTATGAGTGTGTCAAACATATTGGTGGATTTAAATGTAGATGCCAAAATGGATTCAAAATGATGAATGACGTTTGCATTGACGAAGATGAGTGCTACATGGATGGACCATGCGAGCATCTTTGCGAAAATACATTGGGCAGTTATAATTGCTCCTGTTTTGAAGGATATATTGCAACGAGAAAAGACCCTAACAAATGTCAACTGCATTGTCCTTTCGAAGAGTGTCTTGCAGAATGTGACCCAAATGATCCACACCAATGCAACTGTCCCGAGGGTTACCTGAGCGATGTAAGAAATGAAATTAGAATGTGCATTGACATTAATGAATGTGATAATGATTACTGCGAACATAATTGCAATAATACGTATGGAGGTTATATATGTTCTTGCTATGAGGGATTCGACTTGGTTGACGGATGGAAATGTGTTCAGAGAAAACCGTCGGAGGGTTCAGGCTTTACGACACAATCTGTTTTTATTACACCAAGTGTCAAATATCCAACTCAGCGCCCCTCAACTGTGACAGCAGGTGGTCTAATTGGAATAATAGTGTGTATTGTCATTGTCGTTTTGGTGATGGTATTTTTACTCCAGCATTTTCTCAAACGTCGCAGCAAATTGGAAGTTCCAAGTGCGCCCAAAACCCAAGGCGATGATGGACACGATTTGGAGCAAGTAAGGACGGAAAAGTACCCCAAAACTTCTGTGGACAGGAATTTCAAACAAGACACTTAGATTATGGTATTATGTGTGCCATTTGCATTGCCATACAGGGAGTTCACAATCAACTATTGGCAATCAATTGTTTTTTAATTTCATTATACGGTATCCAGAGTGCAGGCCATGGCATATACATGTAAATATCTCATCATCACATCCTCACCTTGTCACACAGCCAAGAAGGTATCTTTCAAAACAATGTGTGTAAAGAAAAAAATATATAACATCTTCATTTTCATTTTGTGCAAATTTTCCTTTAGCTCTCCACAAGTCCCAATCCTTTCAAAAGTGTGACCCCTTGTGGACTATTAAAGAGACTGCTATTTAATTATGCTTATTTAACCTTATCGAATAATAGTCTGCTTTATTTCATGAATTCAATGTATTCTCTCTATAACCTATTTTCCAGATTTTTTTCGTGTGCAGGATTAAGATTTTGTCACAATTGCAATTCAGATCATTTGCTCTCTTGCTCTCAAATACATTGCTATTACAAACCTTCTTTCTTTTTTAGTTAGGATTAATGTTATTTTGTTCTGAGAGTCTAATATGATTGAAATAACAAGACTTGACCATTTTGGACTGTAATTGGAATAATAATTGGCATGTAGGCCTATATTGTAACGTTTTGAGCTGAATGCCCGGTGATCTGATAGGGTGATTGGAAGAATCCCTCTGAGATCAACCTATTTCACCCCTGATTGTATTTGGCCTACAGTAGCGCAGCCACAGGCTATTGGACTATGGACTAGTCTCCTAGACTATATGGAGTAGACTATTGAGACAGAAGGAGAATTCCCCTGATTATACACATTTAATTAGCATAATGTGTAATAACAATGTAATCTTGCAAACAACTTGATACAGCTCTTTCCAGGAGATCCAGGAGGACAGGTTTTATGTAAGAATGTACTTTTCTTAGCAGGTTAGAATTTACGCAGTAGGTTATGAGAATTAACGTAGCAAGTTATGAAAATTAGGTTAAGGGTTAGAAAAAGGGTTAGGGTTAGCGTGAGATAAAATGCTAACAAAAATCTCATTTTGATGGTGGCGAGACGGGCAGAACAGGGCTGAAAGGGACGGTAACCTACGGATCCGCAGACTCTGTCTTTCAAGAGGACGGTTTGAATCTGCAAAACCACTGGACTATAAAAAAAACTTAAAGTCCGTAGAAGTAAGAGGACCTGATATACTTCATTCTCAAACATGTTTGGATTTGAAAGAGTCAGTTGGTTTCCAATAGAGACTAACTGCAGACATAATCTCTCAAGCCCATCTCTCAGGGCCCTCTCTATACTGCCACGTACTGGTGGGGCATGTTTAGAAATCATGTCTTTCAGGCCCATCATCTCTCAGGCATAGCCGAAAGTACAGGTGCTGGAGGTGTGCATATGGTAAAACTGCAAGAATTTGTGTTGCAATAAAAAAACTATTAAACCATTTTCTGTTGCATTATTGAAATAAATGATAATAGAATTGAAGTAGGGGAGATTACATTTTTGGGGGGATATTTATACATGGGCCCCATCCTGCATGGAGAGCTCTCAGCTCTGTTTTCTAAGCAGTATGCTCTTATCTAGTCAGTTGTAGGGGTTTTGAGTCAGACACGCTCTGCTGTAGGATAAACGGTTTAGTTTGAGTTAAGTCGGGTCTCTCTCTCTCCCTCTCTGTTGGTCTCCCCTCTCTCTTGCACCCTCTTCTCTCCCTCTTGTGGTGGATATCAAGTGATCTAGAGCAGTGCTCGTAATTTTTTTAAACTTCTATTTTCTATTAGTTTAGAATTCTAAACTTGGCGAAAAGGGAATGGGACTAATATCAAATAAGGAACATGACATTCTCTCTCCCTCGGCTCGGTGGCCTGCTCCTGCCCATGTCAAACACAGGCGTACTAGCCCTCTAGTCTAGCAAGCAACAAAGTGCTGGGTGTGGCCCAGCAAGTGGTGCTTTCCACCCACTGGTGTTGGAACAAGGTGAGCGCTTTTCTCCACGATGGATCACATAGCTGTCCTTTTGTACTCAGTTTTAATATACACAATCTTAGATACAAAACTCCTCTTGTTATCTCTCACTCACTCACTCACTCACTCACTCACTCACTCACTCACTCACTCACTCACTCACACTCACACTCACACTCACGTTGTCATTATGTAGTGTAAGAAATGTGTGCTATGTTCTCAACGGTCTATTCCTAGGCGGCATGTGAGTTTACATTTTGTGAGTTTCAAGTTTGGGGAAACTTAAAATATATCTTACAATTTCTACCGATCTGCATTCCAGTTATGATTTTCATATGCACATTTTCATGGAACAGTTTAATTTCAATAATAACGTTTTATTAATCAAAATGATTGTCACTTTGTCAATAATACAAATCGGAATTAAAATGCTTTTTTTTTTAAAGTTACAATTCCTGTTCGTCTAGGGAGGGAGCGAGAGTTTAGCTATGATGAATGCATCTTTAGTTTGTCAGCAGGCATGGGCTGGCATTTTGACTTGGGATGTATACTTTTGGGGTGATTCTGTAGTTGGAATGAGTGGTGTCTCAGGTGGGGAATGGTGCTTGCTCACGTTAGCTATAGCTCCGAGATAGCGAACTCCTTTGGACACCTTTCTCTAAGTCTAAATATATCTGGTTAGCATTAGCTATATTTATTTTCGGGGTGTGTGTGATTTAGCAAAAGTGTAGTGGAATATTCTCACTGTTTTTGTTATCCTTTTGTTATCCTTTGTCCATTAGTCCATTAGTAGCCAGCAGGATATCACCCTGCATACCACTGCTGGCTTGCTTTTGAAGCTAAGCAGGGTTGGTCCTGGTCAGTCCCTGGATGGGAGACCAGGTGCTGCTGGAAGTTTGGGCCAGTAGGAGGCACTCTTTCCTCTGGTCTAAAAAATATCCCAATACCCCAGGGCAGTCATTGGGGACACTACCCTGTGTAGGGTGCCGTCTTTCGGATAGGACGGTAAACAGGTATCCTGACTCTCTGAGGTCATTAAAAATCCCATGGCACTTATTGTAAGAGTAGGGTTGTTACCCTGGTATCCTGGCTAAATTCTTAATCTGGTTCTCAAACATCACGGTCACCTAATGATATCCAGTTTACAATTGGCTCATTCATCGCCCTCCTCTCCCTGTAACTATTCCCCAGCTTGTTGCTGTAAATGAGAATGTTCTCAGTCAACTTACCTGGTAAAATAACAAATACATTTTTTAAAATTAATTAACAGTCACAGACTGATATTTTGCCCTGCAAGATATTAAAGTTATCTTTTATTTCATTTTCTTCAGATTGTGTTGTTAGCTTGCTAGCAATATTCAGGGCGATGGTTGTGGCATTTTCCCGCGTGAGTTGAATTTTCCTTGTGCTTTTGCTAATCTTTAAGAAATTATCCTTATCCAACCATTAATTAGGCAACATTAAATGAATGATATCTGAAACACCAGGCACAGACTGATATTTGATTTAGCGCTGTAGTCTATACATTTTTGGGGGGAGATTGTGTGGTTGGCACGAGTTGCATGGTAGCATATAGCTTGATAGCTCTTTTGGTGTGTGCATGCAATTTGGTGGCTGGTGTTGTGTAATTTTCATATTGCAGGCTGGCTGGTAGCTGGAAGTAGATTTATTGGGAATGTACAGGTGTAAATCCTGAAATGTCTGTTTCCTAAATATTAAAGCATTCATTACTCATGCAAAAAACATAGACATGTGGCTACTACAGTTTTGCTTGTGGGGTAGAGTGCCCTTGCACCAAAGCATCACTAATTGTTACACTTGGGCAACTCATTTGTTTGTGGACACTGAGGTTTGAGAGCAAGCACTCCTACTTCAAGGAGTGAGCCAGAAAACTTGTCTGAGAGGCACCAGTTACTCAAATCTTACTTATGCAGCGGCCAATTGTTTCCACATAGCATTGAAGTTGTTGGTGTCATTAATTAATTTGAGGAGCAATTATATAACAACGCCATTCAGAGAGCAGTACAGTCAAGAGGGTTCACAAAGCAAAGCATTTCAGAGGTGTCTAAAATGGTGTACAAAGTAAAAACATACACATTTGGAAAGATCTCAGTGATTCTGGTCACAGGTCTATTTAATTGTTGGCGTGTATCAGTCTGTGTCACTGGTTGATCTCAGGGTTAATGTTATACCAGATTCTCTGATTAATTATGTGTGTCAATGCAGATAGTCTGAGTGATTATTTCCCATTACCAGTTCATAAAGTGTTAGGTTTCTCTGTTGTTTCCTTGCATCACTCAGTGAGTTCTCCTTAAACCAGTGTAGGCATAGAGGGTCTTCAAGATGCAATAAACACCAAATGCCCGAGTTGGAGACCGAGACGGTGAGATCTTTGTTGGAGCATCTGAGGGCAAATTTTGGAGTGGAGAATATTAAAGAACTTGAATATGTTCAGCCCGCAGGACATAAAAGACCATTTGACTCAATATAGTGTCGGGAATTGCTTCAGTCATTGCTTCAAATGTAATATATTTATGTCATTGTTATGAAAAAAGGTGCTATCTAGAACCTAAAATGGTTATTTGGCTGTCCCCATATGAGATCGCTTTGAAGATCCCTTTTTGATTCCAGATACACGTATAACCGTTTTGGTTCCAGGTAGACCTCTTCTGGGTTCCATGTAGAACCCTTTCCATAGAGGGTTCTACCTGGAACCAAAAAGGGTTCTCCTATGGGGACAGCCAAAGAACCCTTTCGGAAACCCTTTTTTCTAAGAGCGTATGCGCACACACAAGGTTAAACAGGTTTTGTAAATAGTCTATTTGTTTGCCCTCAAAATAAATGGTTTATGCTATGAGGGAGCGAGGCATATGCAATAAAGGGGACAGAAATTACAAAAGTACAAAAATATACAAATGTTTCTGTAAATTGTTTGTTTGTCCTCTTGTGCTGGTATGGAGTGCAATGCATAGCCTAACAGAGTTTTTCATTGAATAAAAAGAAATAGAAAATTAAGAATGGATAGGATCTGTAACAATGGATAGAACACTTGTCGTGATTGACAGTCGCCTGACTCAAGCTCTCCTGAACAAGGGTAAGAGAATTGTCAACTTTTTTAAAAGCCAAAAGACCAAGCTGAGGAGAGAGATCCAGTGCCTGCTGAATGAAATCGACATCAGAGGCAATGACGATCTAACAGACACTGCCGCCATTCTTTTGTTGATGACCCACTTCAAAGAGAAGGACGAATCTCAGTTCCTTTTGGAAGATGTAAGGAATAGTGTTTTTATATTTATAATGTTTATATGATTAATGGTTTTATTATACTATTACACATCATTTGAATATTGTTTATATGTAGGTTTTGTGATTTTAGGTCATTGCAACTCGGGTTGATGTTGAGGCGCAAATTCCTTTGCCAGACACACTAAGTCTGATCATGCTTGGCAATACATTGATTTCATTTAAGGTGGAACAGAAATATATAGTATTGTGGTACCTATCTAGAGATATCTAGTAGGTATACAATAACACACACACTTTTATGTATTTCAGGAAATATTCTATTATATTGCTCAAAATGAATGGCGTCGATCGAGAGGAGAGTGGTCTGTGATTTGGACAGTGAGTCCAACTTTGCTGCTGCCCTTTGTGCTCTTCAGCACCTTCTATGTTTTTGACATAGAATCCCAGGAGTTGGCCTCTGCAACCTTGGGGCTGATACAGATTTAAGCATTGAACATTCATTGATCCAACACTTACATTTAGCATTTGTTAGTTACATTGCAATGATATTTCTTATTGTTATTTTTTCAATGCCTTAACTGATTTAATATATTCTATGTTGGGTTGTGCAGGTTCCTGGTTTGAGCACACCCTGAAGGAACCAAATGCACAGCGAAAGCAGGAGTGAGCCGCAAGACCAGAAAGGTCGTTCAGAGGAAGCCGTTGGCAATTAACCCACGTTAGACACTTTCTCGCAGACCTGAAGGAGTTTGAGTGTAAAACATTCCAACACATAAGTACACAAACAGACACACCTGATGAACACAAACTTTATTTGTCTGTTGTCATCTGCCTTTTTACCCAGTGAGTAATAGTAATTGTGATAGTAATAGTGATAGTAATAGTGCTAGTGATAGTAATAGTAGTAGTCATAGTAATAGTGATAGTAATAGTAATAGTGATAGTAGTAGTCATAATAATAGTAATAGTAATAGTGATAGTAATAATGATAGTAATAGTAGTAGTAGTAGTCATAGTAATAGTGATAGTAATAGTGATAGTAATAGTAGTAGTGATAGTAATAATGATAGTAATAGTAGTAGTCATAGTAATAGTAATAGTGATAGTAATAGTAGTAGTGACAGTAATAGTAGTAGTGATAGTAATAGTAGTAGTCATAGTAATAGTAATAGTAGTAGTCATAGTAATAGTAATAGTGATAGTAATAGTAGTAGTGACAGTAATAGTAGTAGTGATAGTAATAGTAGTAGTCATAGTAATAGTAATAGTAGTAGTCATAGTCATAGTAATAGTGATAGTAATAGTGATAGTAATAGTAGTAGTGATAGTAATAATGATAGTAATAGTAGTAGTCATAGTAATAGTAATAGTGATAGTAATAGTAGTAGTGACAGTAATAGTAGTAGTGATAGTAATAGTAGTAGTCATAGTAATAGTAATAGTAGTAGTCATAGTCATAGTAATAGTGATAGTAATAGTGATAGTAATAGTAGTAGTGATAGTAATAATGATAGTAATAGTAGTAGTCATAGTAATAGTAATAGTGATAGTAGTAGTAGTAGACATAGTAATAGTAAAAGTAATAGTGAGTAATAGTAATAGTAATAGTAATAGTGATAGTAATAGTAGTAATAGTTGTAGTCATAGTAATAGTAATAGTAATAGTAGTGGTCATTGTAATAGTAGTAGAGATAGTAATAGTAGTAGTCAGAGTAACAGTAATAGTCATATTAATAGTAATAGTAGTAGTAGTCATTGTAATAGTAGTAGGCATAGTAATAGTGATAGTAATAGTAATAGTCATAGTAATAGTAATAGTAGTAGTAGTAGTCATAGTAATAGTCATAGTAATAGTGATAGTAATAGTAGTAGTGATAGTAGTAGTAGTCATAGTAATAGTAATAGTAGAAGTAGTCATTGTAATAGTAGTAGTCATAGTAATAGTGATAGTAATAGTAGTAGTCATAGTAATAGTAGCAGTCATAGTAATAGTGATAGTAATAGTAGTAGTAGTAGTAGTAGTAGTAGTAGTAGTAGTAGTAGTAGTAGTAGTAGTCATAGTAATAGTAGCAGTCATAGTACTGGTAATAGTGGTAGTAGTAGTAGTAGTAGTAGTAGTAGTAGTAGTCATAGTAATAGTAGTAGTCATAGTAATAGTGATAGTAATAGTAGTAGTGATAGTAGTAGTAGTAGTAGTAGTAGTAGTAGTAGTAGTAGTAGTAGTAGTAGTAGTAGTAGTGGTAGTAGTCATAGTAATAGTAGCAGTCATAGTAATAGTAATAGTGGTAGTAATAGTAGTAGTAGTAGTAGTAGTAGTGGTAGTAGTAGTAGTAGTCATAGTAATAGTAGCAGTCATTGTAATAGTAATAGGGATAGTAATAGTAGTAGCAGTCATAGTAATAGTAATAGTGGTAGTAATAGTAGTAGTAGTAGTAGTAGTAGTGGTAGTAGTGGTAGTAGTCATAGTAATAGTAGCAGTCATAGTAATAGTAATAGTGGTAGTAATAGTAGTAGTAGTAGTAGTAGTAGTGGTAGTAGTGGTAGTAGTCATAGTAATAGTAGCAGTCATAGTAATAGTAATAGTGGTAGTAATAGTAGTAGTAGTAGTAGTAGTAGTGGTAGTAGTAGTAGTAGTCATAGTAATAGTAGCAGTCATTGTAATAGTAATAGGGATAGTAATAGTAGTAGTAGTCATAGTAATAGTCATAGTAATAGTAGCAGTCATAGTAATAGCAATCTCTATCTTTCTATTCTTTCTATGTCCATGTTTGTCCTAGTTGACATATCAGAGCTACGGAGGATCAGGGTTTCAAAGATTGAGGTGATAATCTGCATGCCACCGAGATTTATTCAAGACTTGATTGCATCTCTCATTCTCTCAGAAATCCTTCCATGCAGCTTGGGTCAGCAAATGATATGCTTGCTCCATCCCGGAGCCTGTGTTGGCTTTCTCCATCCCGGAGCCTGTGTTGGCTTGCTCCATCACGGAGCCGGTGTTGGCTTGCGCCATCCCGGAGCCGGTGTTGGCTTGCTCCATCCCGGAGCCTGTGTTGGCTTGCGCCATCCCGGAGCCTGTGTTGGCTTGCTCCATCCCGGAGCCTGTGTTGGCTTGCTCCATCCCGGAGCCTGTGTTGGCTTGTGCCATCCCGGAGCCTGTGTTGGCTTGCTGTAGCGTGATTCTCTGGCTCCAGTCTAGCCCTGCTTGCTCCTCTCTATCCATCCTTCTCTCTCAGACCCTTTCTCTCTCGATCTCTCTCTCATTTCTCTCTCAAAGACAGGCAGGCAAGCAGTTCTTGTTATAGTTTTTTGTAAAAATTTCTCCCTGTTCGACTGTTGTTTTCCTATTTTTCATCTGTTTAGATGTAATTTTTTTTTTTTTTTTTTTTTGTGTGTGTTGATTTTATCCCTTTTTCTCCCCAATTTCGTGGTATCCAATTGTTTTAGTAGTTACTATCTTGTCTCATTGCTACAACTCCCGTACGGGCTCCGGAGAGACGAAGGTTGAAAGTCATGCGTCCTCCGTTTACACACCCCAACCAAACCGCACTGCTTCTTAATTAACACAGCACGCATCCAACCCCCGAAGCCAGCCGCACCAACGTGTCGGAGGAAACACCGTGCAGCTGGCAACCTTGGTTAGCGCGCGCTGCGCCCGGCCCGCCACAGGAGTAGCTGGTGCGCGATGAGACAAGGATATCCCTACCGGCCAAGCCCTCCCTAACCCGGATGACGCGAGGCCAATTAATTGTGCAACTCCCGGTCGCGGCCGGTTACGACAGAGCCTGGGCGCGAACCCAGTGTCTCTGGTGGCACCCGGGAGGCTAGATTTATTTTTTTTCTTACAAAATTCTGTATTTTCAAGAATGACGTATTCTGATGTTTTGGTGTGTGTATGGTGAAGTACATTATTGGCCAGTATTTGTCAATGTTCTTATCACTGTATCTCTCTCTGTTCCTCTCTTTCTCTCCCCTGCTATCTGGAGTTGTAATATTGCTCTTTTCAAATGTTGTTCTTTGTGGTTATTGTGCATTTCATGTGAAATTCATGTTATGTTCACGTATATTTCTTCACATATTGTTTTTCTTACAATATTACATTTCAGGGAGCTTCTAAAGACAACCTGCAATGCTGCTTAGTACTGTAAAACAATTGTATATTACTGTAGGTATTTCCCTGCATATTTACAGCATTATACTGGCACCAGAGTTGCAAGTTTAATACTGTGATTTTGCTTTACAGCTGTGATGCTGTAATATAGTTTACAGTATGATTTTCCCATCTTTGCTGTACATTTTGGATATTGTATAAATACACCCAGTCCCTACAAAGATACAGGCGTCCTTCCTAACTCCGGAGAGGAAGGAAACCGCTCACGGATTTCACCATGAGGCCAACATTGCAGTTCCTCCACAATACTAACCTAACTGACAGATTGAAAAGAAGAATACAAATATTCCAAAACAATAAGGCATTAAAGAAATACTGCAGAAAATGTGACAAAGCAATTAACTTTTTGTCCTGAATACAAGGTTTGGGGCAAATACAATACAACACATTACTGAGTACCACTCTCCATATTTTCAAGCATAGTGGTGGCTGCAATATGTTATGGCCATGCTTGTAATTGTTAAGGACTGAGGAGTATTTCAAGATAAAAAAAAGAAACGGAATGGAGCTAAGCACAGGCAAAATCCTAGAGGATAACCTCTTCCATATTTAACCCAACCCCTCTGAATCAGTAATCAACATCCAAGTCTCTGGCCTCCGGGAAACAGTGGGTTAACTGCCTTGCTCAGGGGCAGAACAACACATTTTTACCTTGTCAATCCAATTCAATCCAGCACCCTTTCGGTTAATGGCCCAACGCTTTAACCACTAGACTACCTAAAGTGGCATCCTATGACGGTGCCACATCGAAAGTCACTGAACTTTTTGGTACGGGCCATTCTACTGCCAATGTTTGTCTATGGAGATTGCATGACTGTGTGGTTTATTTTATACACCTGTCAGCAATGGGTGTGGCTGAAATAGCAGAGTCTGTGTAAGTAGATGGGTGAGATGTTTAATTTATTTAATCCACTTTGAATTCAGGCTGTAACACAAGAAAATGTATAAAAAGTCAATTGGTATGAATACTTTCTTAAGGCACTCACTGTATGGGATCTTCAGAGCATGACATTTTGCTCTCTCACACTGAGGCATGGTGATTATTGAGGGGGGGGTGGAAAGATTTTTAATATGCTATAAGGAACTATTATCATTCACAACGTGTTAGAAAAATACAATTATTTGACTTACTGTGTGCGGTGAAGACAAAATGACTGAGAAGCTCAGCTTGTGGTGGCGAGTTAAGACACTCAGAAATCAGACAAATCCCCAAATGGGCACATACCTACATTTGTGCGCAGAAGGACATTATATCTATGCATGCTCCGTCAACATTAAAAGGACAGAGAAACCAGACACATGCTCATTGCTCACATGGAGGTCCCTGTTACAGATACAAGTATCCTGTGGGTGTATCCTGTGTGTGTGTGTGTGTGTGTGTTTCTTTTCTCTCCTTCTCCCCTCACAGGTGAAAATTGTCACTCCCCAATCAGTCAACAATCAATCATCAATCAGAAGACACACCTCCTCCTGTTTCCTACCCAATCACAGTTCCTTCCCCTTGGTTTAAAAACCCTGTCAGTTGTTTGCTCTAGTGCTCAATCTCTCTGTAAATGCCATGTCTGTAGGTCTCGCTGTGTGTCACTCTCGCTTTGTGTATTAACCTCTCTTTTGGTTGAGCACATCCATAGCACTTTGTCATCACCTGTGAGTATTGTTTTGGTTATGGTGTTTGATTGCTGGTGGGAAAAGGGGAAACCAAGACAAGTCGCCCATGGGCATACACTACCCGTAGGTAGACTTTGTTAACTACACTAGTTAGAACTGGGTGGACAACTCACTGTATTTTTGGTTAGTTAGCTGTTAAAGTAGGCTAGTCTCGCTTAGGTTTTTTTTGAATACTTATTTATTTCCTTGGGTCCAACTCAGCCCCTTCCTGCTCCCCCCATTACTGTGTGTTTTCAAATAAACCTTGAGTTTGACGGTAGATT
Organism: Oncorhynchus masou masou; assembly: GCF_036934945.1. Lineage (NCBI taxonomy): Eukaryota > Metazoa > Chordata > Actinopteri > Salmoniformes > Salmonidae > Oncorhynchus > Oncorhynchus masou. Next base: position 17,316,179 of record NC_088230.1, on the reverse strand, counting down.
TAAGTTGTCCTGGTTATTTTGTTTACACTTCTGCTTTGTCACTATAATTTGCATAAGTTGTTACCGGTCTCATTACCATCCCCTGTAGACTGTTGGGCCAAAAGGGATTCGTAACAGTCCCAAACAAAATACAATGAAAAAAAACAAATGTGTTTCTCACAAGTGTAGCAGGTTGTGAGAATGGTAAATGGCTGTATGCCTGATTAATCCATGCATTAAAAGACATTAATGCAACCTAATGGTAAATTTACAACTAGTGACATATATATAAATGTGGAATGTCTAAAAATAAACCGTCAAACAATTAACACAAAACAATGAATGAGCAAGAATTGGCGGGAGGCAGTTCAGCTCATTCTGGAGAGCTGAAGGTATTTTGAAGAGACATATCAATATCTTTGTCACACACCTCTCCCCTTTTCTCAACATTTGAAATTATATTAAGAAACATTATCTTCACTAAAAGCCACATCTCAATAAACTAGGCCTACTGCCATGAGAGCTACTCAAATTGCTGGCTTCCCAACTTGGTATATAGATATACACGCTTGTGATTTGAACCAATTCACAGATTTAAAATAAGCTAACGCTGCTCTGTGGCTAAATCATGGTCTCTGGTGAAGTATGTGGAAGTATTTTATTTCTGTATAGAAAGGAGTAAAAAAAATATTTTGGCAAATGTATTTCTACGGGGCGGCAGTGTAGCCTAGTGGTTAGAGCGTTGGACCAGTAACCGGAAGGTTGCAAGTTCAAACCCCCGAGCTGACAAGGTACAAATCTGTTCTGCCCCTGAACAGGCAGTTAACCCACTGTTCCTAGGCTGTTATTGAAAATAAAAATTTGTTCTTAACTGACATGCCTAGTTAAAAAAAGGTAAAATTAAAAAAATATTTACTTCAGGCTACAGTGACTACTGTTGCTGAATATTGTCCTATGCTTAGTGTACTCATCACATTAGGAATTGTATTTTATTGTTAGCCTGCAAATACTTTATTATGAAGGAGATTTTTTTCCAACCCTCTACTCAGCACTTCTTACTAAAACATCTTCCTGTGGCAATTCCCCTAGGCCACTCTCTATACTGCCACCTACTGGTGGGACAAGTTTAGAGAATCTCTCAGGCCCCTCTCTGACGCCAGGGCAGGTCGATGATATGACTGTACTCTGACGAGCTTTCGGTGTTGAATGAAAATGAATGTTAGCATAGTATTACATATTGTATGCTTTGTTGAGGGGATCTTAATGCTTGTCTAACTCACACTTGATATTCTGGTTTCCTATTTTGTCAATGCGTTTCAAATGTGGGTCAAAAGGGAAATAAAATTATCCAAGCTTTTCATTTAGGCTATGCCAACATTGTAGTATGATTAATGTGCAATGTTTTAGCTTAATGTACAGTACCAGTCAAATTTGGACACCTACTCAAGAATTTTATTTTATTTAATATTTTCTACATTGTAAAATAACAGTGAAGACATCAAAACTATGAAATAACACATATGGAATCCTGTAGAAAAAGTGTTAAACAAATCAACATATTTTATATTTGAGATTTTCCAAAGTAGCTACTCTTTGCCGTGATGACAGCTTGGCATTCTCTCAACCAGCTTCATGAGGTAGTTACCTGGAATGCATTTGAATTAACAGGTGTGCCTTGTTAAAAGTTAATTTGTTTGATTTCTTAATGCATTTGAGGCAATCAGTTTTGTTGTGACAAGGTAGGGGTGGGTATACAGAAAAGAGCCCTATTTGGTAAAATACCAAATTCATATGACAAGAACAGCTCAAATAAGCAAAGAGAAATTACAGTCCAACATGACTTTAAAACATGAAGGTCAGTCAATGCAGAAATTTAAGAACTTCCTCAAGTGCAGTCGCAAAAACCATCAAGCGCTATGATGAAACTGGCTCTCATGAGGACCACCACAGGAAAGGAAGACCCAGAGTTACCTCTGCTGCAGAGGATAAGTTCATTAGTTACCAGCCTCAGAAATTGCAGCCCAAATAAATGCTTCACAGAGTTCAAGTAACACACACATCGCAACATCAACTGTTCAGAGGAGACTGCGTGAATCAGGCCTTCCTAGTTGAATTACTGCAAAGAAACCACTACTAAAGGACACTAAGAAGAAACTTGCTTGGGCCAAGAAACACAAGCAATGGACAATTGACTGATTGAAATCTGTCCTTTGGTCTGACTAAATTTGAAATTTTTGGATTCAACCGCCTTGTCTTTGTGAGACGCAGAGTAGGTGAACTAATGATCTCCTCATGTGTGGTTTACACCGTGAAACATTGAGGAGATGGTGTGGGGGTGCTTTGCTGGTGACACTGTCAGTAATTCATGGCACACTTAACCAGCATGGCTACCACAGCATTCTGCAGCGACATGCCATCCTATCTGGTGTGCACTTAGTGGGACTATCATTTGTTTTTCAACAGGACAAGGACGCAACACGCCTCCAGGCTGTGTAAGGGCTATTTGACCAAGGAGAGTGGTGGAGTGCTGCATCAGATGACCTGGCCTCCACAATCACCTGACCTCAACCCAATTGAGATGGTTTGGGATGAGTTGGACCGCAGAGTGAAGAAAGCAGTCAACAAGTGCTCAGTATATGTGGAAAGTCCTTCCAAGACTGTTGGGAAAGCATTCCAGGTGAAGCTGTTTGAGAGAATGCCAAGAGTGTGCAAAGCTGTCATCAAGGAAAAGGGTGGCTATGATATATTTCGATTTGTTTAACCCCTTTTTTGGTTATTACTTGATTCACAGGTGGACTCCAATCAAGTTGTACAAACATCTCAAGGATGATCAATGGAAACAGGATGCACCTCAGCTCGACTTCGAGTCTCATAGCAAAGGGTCTGAATACTTATGTAAATTAGGTATTTCTGTTTTTAACATTTGCAAACATTTCTAAAAATCTGTTTTCGCTTTTTCATCATGGGGTATTGTGTGTAGATTGAGGGAAAATAAATCAATTTTACAGAATAAGGCTGTAACATAACAACATGTAAAGGGAAGGGGTCTGAATACTTTCTGGATGCACTGTATGTATTATATTAATCTGTTTATAAAAGGAAATTTGTCTTGAGAAATGTGACATTATAGTATTTAAACGTAGCCTTCAAAAGTCATTGGAGAAGGTGAACCATCTGTTCTACCATTAACTGCGCTTCGGAACGGGTCAAATAGAGCAAAATACTTGAAATAACTTAATTTACTACTGTGAAGTGGGTCCAATTAAATGAGAGATGGGACGAATGGCCTTCCTAACTTGTTGTTGGCTATTTAGCTAATATGAAACATCAGTCAGTAAAGGTGAGGAATTTATTCTGCAATGATGATGGAAATGAAATGCATCATAGGAAATAGACTCCCACTTTTGCATGAAACTGGCCCACGCATGTTTTGGGGGCAGATTATGTGCATGAACAACGTTTATAAATGAGGCCCCTGGCATTGGAGAGGGGCCTGAAAGACTAAGGGCCTAAGAGATGATGTCTATAAACTATTCCCACCAGTAGGTGGCAGTATAGCGGGGGGCCTGAGATGTCTGCAGTTAGATCCTCCCTGTTTCTGGGGAGGAATTTATGAAAAACTGTAGTGGGATTTGTTCCATTAGTCGTAAAATAAAATATCCACCTACACGGGGCACCGGGCCATGCTAAACGGACACGCTCAGTGCTTGATTTATCTGAGAGGGGTGTAACCTATCCCATAAACTTACTCACCAGCTCGACGCATATTTGGGTTATTAGCGTGCGCATGACTTCAGGTAACAACTTTTACCTTACTGTTTAGGCCTACTATAATAATTGCATTATTGTGTTGGCCAATAGTTGATATATCAGAAGAAGAGAAAATGGTAGCCTGGTTGCCGTCTCAGTTCAGCTATTACCAGTCTTTTTAGTTAACGTTCCAATCCTTACTACTCCTGTGCCAACACAAGTGTCAATTGTGGAATGTTAGCTGAAAAGACTGGTATCCAGATTATTGTTTTGGGGGTCGTATGTCGACAAATTAGACCGTAAATTATAGACGTGAATGGTTACAATGCAAAGACACCAATACGCATTGAAGCACCAGACATGAACAATTGCTGTCATCTTGGAGTCAATTAACACGTCACAGTTCTTTGGATGGCAGCTTTATAAAATGTCACAGAATTGCAGCCTCTAGAGAAGTACATTTAAAGGGGGAATCTGGGATTGGTAGGCCTACATCCATTTTCTGATTCTTGAAAAATATAATGAATACATGCCTCACGAGCTTATGTCTAACTAACCCCATCATAACCCAACATGTAAGCTTGTCTAACTCAATTGTTTGCAAACACTGTAATTGTAAAGTAAAACTGTAGACCTTCAACTCTCAGATGGTCAGTCCTTGTTCCATCAATGGTTCCATCACTCAGCTGTTTACCTAAAAACTGCCAGGATACCCCTTTTTACTCATATGATCAGAGTTATGCCAAATCAAATAAATTGAGGCCCTAATTGAATTGCCCAATGCTCTCATCCCACTGGGCACAGACATCATTTCGATATCAATTTTTGATTTACATTTGGTTGAGTTGTCAACTAACGTGAATTCAACGTGAAATCAATGAAAACTGACACCATGTCATTGGATTTATTTTCAAAGTTGAGTGAAACGGGGAGAGTATATGCATGTATTTGAAAATCTTGGCAAGCTTTTAAGTCTGGATTTAAGCTTTAACTCCCTGCAGGCTCTCCCAGATGGTATATTTAAAGGCCTCATCTCTATGGAAGAGATGGATCTTCACTTCAACTCACTCCTATACCTCAAACCAGACATTTTTCCAGAGAGTCTCAAAACAGTTGACCTCTCTTACAATTTCCTGGCCTCTCCTGACCCAGAAGCTTTCCATTCTATCAGCTGGATCAACCTGTATAGGAATCAATTCCACTGTGACTGCGGTCTGGAGGACTTTCTGACGTGGCTGAAAGGGACAAACGTGACTTTTCCTGACATGAATGAAATCAGCTGTGAGTTTCCTTCAGATCTCCATGGCATCAGCCTGTTGAATGACAGCTCAGTCAAATTGTGTGAGGAGGATGATAAGAGGCTGGTTCAGGAGCTGAGGCTCTCGCTCTTCATCGGCTGCACAGGGCTCATCATCCTGATCAAGTTCGGATCAATCGTTGTTGCTCGTCTCCGTGGATTCCTCTTCAAAGTTTACAAATAGTTGACCGCCAGGATCGTTGAGGGCCCTAGGAAGGATTCTCCGGCTGTTGGGCCTCGGTATGACACTTACTTATGCTTCAGCAACAACGACTACAAGTGGGTAGAAACCGCCCTGTTGAACAGACTAGACTCTCAGTTCGCGGAGCGAAACGTCCTCCGCTGCTGCTTCGAGGTCAGAGACTTCATCCCAGGTGAAGATCACCTGTTCAATATCAGGGACGCCATATGGGGGAGCAGGAAGACAGTTTGTATCGTCTCTAAAGAGTTCCTCAAGGACGGCTGGTGCCTGGAGGCCTTTACCCTGGCTCAGAGCAGGATGCTGGAGGGAGCTCAGAAGCAGAGCTGCCATGTCTGTCGGCGCCATCTATGATTATTGTGTTTTGCAGTGTGTACAATGCAAAGCTCTCGTGGTTTACATTTACACATTAGTTATATTACAATGTAAGGATTTTGGTACTTTTAATAAAACATTCCAACTTCTCTACTACTCTAATAATTTAACTTTTTCTGAGGATTTAAAAAATGACTGAATCCTGTATCTCCTCCCTACTTCCTCAATATAGAGTCTATGTCTGAAAACTGTAACTTCACTTCTTCAAACTGTAACTTGGTGACAGGGGGCAGTATTTTCACATCCGGATGAAATGCATGCCCAAATTCAACTGCCTGCTACTCATCCCCAGAATGTAAGATATGCATATTATTAGTAGATTTGGATAGAAAACACTTGAGGTTTCTAAACTGTTTGAATCATGTCTGTGAGTATACCAGAACTTATTTAGCAGGCAAAACCCAGAGGACTGGGTGAATGTTTAGTCCATAATGTTGCTTGATTGGTGGTTAGGCCATTAGTTAGCTGGGCAAAACTAGGTTACATTAAAAGTCCAATACTATTAATATTTTTGAATCTATGTACATTGCGAAGCTCATCTGCAGTCTCTGCAGTGCAGGAAAAATTCTCAGCAACAAGAGTGATCAAATTTAAGATCCTACAATTGTATTATGCTTCGTCAAATACTCAATTTGCAGGAACCTTAGAGCTCAAATTGAGAAGCTTAACAAATATTTACCAAGGAAATTAATGTCAGGCTTTACAGTTATTTCAGGGATCCGTAGTATTATTGGAAGAGGCGCACGCTGGTCAGATTCCCCTCACAGGAAAAAGTAATAAACGCTGCCCCATAACCATAGCAAATATTTGACCTCAGTTAAAAACAAATATAATGATATGCTTTCCGTTCAAGCTGAGGTGAAATCCATTGATCGGAGTGGTCAATCTACTGTGAACTGGCTTGGTGTATAAAGACCAGGGAACACAGTCCATCCAATCTGGGTCATATGAAGCCCAGTTCAGTATAACAGGATCTCTCATGCAAATCGCTCTAACCAGCCACACTTTTCCCCCTGGTGGGTAAAATTAAGCAATGCGCTTTTAAGGGTTTGTGTTAGAGGTCGACCGATTTAATCGGAACGCCGATTTAATTAGGACCGATTTCAAGTTTTCATAACAATCGGAAATGGGTATTTTTGGGCGCATATTTTTTAAATGTATATTTTTTTACACCTTTATTTAACTAGTCAAGTCAGTTGGCCAAAAGCCAGGAAAATGCAGCATGGCAAATTCAAATAAAATGATATAAAAATCAAACTTTCATTAAATCACACATGTAAGATACTAAATTAAAGCTAAACTCGTTGTGAATCCAGCCAACATGTCAGATTTTAAAAAGGCTTTTCGGCAAAAGCATAAGAAGCTATTATCTGATAGCACAACCGTAAACAAAGAGTAGCATATTTCAACCCTGCAGGCCATACACAAAATGCAGAAATAAAATATAAAACATGCCTTACCTTTGACAAGCTTCTTTTGTTGGCACTCCAATATCTCCCATAAACATCACAATTGGTCCTTTTGTTCAATTAATTCTGTCCATATATATCCAAAATGTCAATTTATTTGGAGCGTTTGATCCAGAAAAAAAAACGCTTCCAAATTGCTCAATGTCACTACAAAATATTTCAAAAGTTGTTTGTAAACTTTGCCAAAACATTTCAAACTACTTTTGTAATACAACTTTAGGTATTTTTAAACGTTAATAATCGATCTAATTGAAGACTGGTCTATCTGTGTTCAATACAGGAAGACAACAAACCAAGCTACTTTTCAAGTCTTGCGCAACTCTCAACAGTGTTACGCAGTTCCTAGATGGCCAGACTTCTTCATTGCACAAAGGAATAACCTAAACCAAATTCCAAAGACTGGAGACATCCAGTGGAAGCGGTAGGAACTGAAAACAAGTTCCTAAGAAATATTGTTTCCCAGTGAGAACTCACTGAACACAGACAACAAAACAAAAATTCTGAACGGTTAGTCCTCTGGGTTTTGCCTGCTACATAAGTTCTGTTATACTCACAGACATAATTCAAACAGTTTTAGAAACTTCAGTGTTTTCTATCTGAATCTACTAATAATATGCATATCTTATATTCTTGGCATGAGTAGAAGGAAGTTGAAATTGGGCACGCTTTTTATCCAAAAGGAAAATGCTGCCCCCTATACCTTAAGTTAAGAGAATTCTTATTTTCAATGACGGTCTTGGAACATTCTGCCTCGTTTAGGGGCAGAATGACAGATTTTTACCTTGCCAGCTTGGGGGATCCAATCTTGCAACCTTACAGTTGACTAGTCCAACGCTCTAACGACCTGATTACATTGCACTCCACGAGGAGCCTGCCTGTTACGCGAATGCAGTAAGCCAAGGTAAGTTGCTAGCTAGCATTAAACTTACCTTATAAAAAACAATCAATCAACGACTGTCGTTGCTCCAATGTGTACTTAACCGTAAACATCAATGGCGTTCTTAAAATCAATACACAAGTATACATTTTTAAACCTGCATATTTAGCTAAAAGAAATCCAGGTTAGCAGGCAATATTAACCAGGTGAAATTGTGTCACTTCTCTAGCGTTCATTGCACACAGAGTCAGGGTCTCTGCAACAGTTTGGGCCGCCTGGCTCTTTGCGAACTAATTTGCCACAATTTTACGTAATTATGACATAACATTGAAGTACAATGTAACAGGAATATTTAGACTCATGGATGCCACCCGTTAGATAAAATACGGAACGGAATAAACGTTTAGTTTTCGAGATGATAGTTTCCGGATTTGAACTAAGACTTGTATTTCTGTGTGTTTATTATAGTTAAGTCTATGATTTGATAGAGCAGTCTGACTGAGGGGTGGTAGGCAGCAGCAGGCTCGTAATAGTCAAAGGTATATGGTTTAGAGAGAAATAGTCTACACATTAAAATTCCTGTAATAACCTGCGGCTGAACTTGAAAAGGGGTTCTTTCGTTATTTTACCATTCATGTCTTCTATAGAGAATGCCTTGATCTACTACAAATAAGGTCAGTGTTTCCTGCAGGCTTAAACCACCTCAGCGTTTTGATACCTGTGTAAATCTCACTAGGATAAGGTAACGTTTGTCAAAATATTTTCATAAATCCACTCTACAAAAAAAAATGATCTTTGCTTATATTTGGCCAATCAGTAACCTTGTCCTATGGATATCTACACAGTTATAAAATTGGCAAGGTGGTGTAAGCCTACACGAAACACAACCTTATTTTAAGTGAATCTAAAAATATCCTATGGAATAAATGGAATGAAATGAAGAAACCACTTTTCAGATTTTGCTAGGTGTCATGGGAATTATGACTTGCACTTTGGGAGTCAATTCTTACCATGTCCATTATTAAAATAGGATTTCCTGCATATAGAAATGACAGTTTTTGTTTTCAACATTCATCACAGGTAACTTAAACTCTGAATAAAAATAAATAGTTGAGAGTATTTGTCTCCTAAGCAGTCTCTTCAGAGCTGTGTGTGTGTTTTACAGATGGCAGAGAAAAGCAGAGCACCAGTGTGGGACTGTTACATGGAATTGGCACCAGGGAAAGCAAGGTGTCTTATTTGTCATAAAGATGTCAGCATGGGGTCAGCAACGGCTAAATCAAAACATACCACCAACATGTGGAACACCCATCTAAAAGCCCTTAATATGTATTATATTAAGTTCAAATAAGTGTTCATTGTTCATTCAGTATTGTTGCAATTGTCATTATTACAAAGTGTATGTGTGTAGAGAGATAGATATATATATATATATATCTCAATTGGCTGATTAATCAGTATCGGCGTTGAAAAATCATAATCGGTCGACCTCTAGTTTGTGTAGGGTATGGTTTGTGTGTGGTGGGTATGGGATAAGGAGCTTACAAAGCAAAAGAGGTTAGTAGTAATGCACAGCTGTACCTTTGACTTTCATCTCTATTCCAGAAGGGGATAAGGGACAATAATATAGACAATGTTCTATTGGAGACCACAGAGGCCTGTCCACACCCCAGTTTTCTGTAGTTGTTGACTGCAAAAACAGTCAGGTACTGGTAGCCTACCCAACCCAGGCTCGAGGCCATGTGGTAGTAAAGGAGTTGATGGAGCACCTGCAGTCAACTTCTCTGATTGCCGTCTGTCCTCAGAGAAAGACAGGCCAGATTAAATAAAATACATTTAATGAAACAAAACCCGAAGATGTTAACATCATTTAGTTACTGTAGCTGCCTACCTAACATCAACACGCAGCACCAGTAGCACAACAATTAAAAATAGACACCAAAAGTAAAGTTCCTGGCGATCATAGCGATCTGACTCCCCCCTTCTGTCTGAACTTGGAATATTCCTGTTCGCAGGCTTTGGCCACTGACCATCAACCTGGTTGTTCTGTCCGGAGTTGTGTACTATTCTAATAATTTGAGGTTTGATCGAATAACCATTTTAACTCTACAACATTAATATAAATTACATTCTCGCAGTGTCAATGTGTTCTAAAATGAGGGGTTTTAACTTTGAGTACTGGGACAAATGTGAATCACTGAAGCATTTTAATTTTAGGTTGGATAATTAATTGGGTTTTGATTATGATTTGGTAATTGAATGATTATTTTAAAAAAAACTGACAAATTGATTTGTATGTTAACTGTATGAGTGAAGCAATTCATGTATTATGGATTGATTGTTTCAATTGATGTTATGCTAATTGTGACATGGGTAAAGAAGTTGTGTACTAAAGATGTTGACACTATTCTAAGCATGCCCTGGTGAATGGAGAGGTTGAACTCTGATCCTGAAAGTGAAACTGATCCTAATCTATTTGACCTTGTTAGGTTCTTATTTTCAGAGTCAATAACTCGACGGACACTAGAGAAGCTTAACCAAGTTTAATTCTCCCCAAAGGGTCGCTACAGCTGCATTCAGTCATCACATGTTTCCACCACCGTATTTACGTATGTTATGTATGTACTCCAATTTAGACATTTCACCTTCTCTCCAATCCTAACATATTTTATGGTTTGACAAATCAAATCAAATCAAATTTATTTATATAGCCCTTCGTACATCAGCTGATATCTCAAAGTGCTGTACAGAAACCCAGCCTAAAACCCCAAACAGCAAGCAATGCAGGTGTAGAAGCACGGTGGCTAGGAAAAACTCCCTAGAAAAGCCAAAACCTAGGAAGAAACCTAGAGAGGAACCAGGCTATGTGGGGTGGCCAGTCCTCTTCTGGCAGGAAGTGATAGCGTAATCAACCGTTCTGCGTCCCTTAAGGTGACCTGACCTCAACCCCCTTGATGTCTAATCCAAAGCTCTTCACCTATAGCACTCCCGTGACTTCCTCCCATCCACCCAGCACATTCCAAAGCCATCTGTCTCCTACAGATAACCATGAACTCTGATGTAACAAACATTCTCTATCACCCCGCAGATACTATAATATTACTTCTGATCTATCATGTCTCTAGTATAGCCATGTTCAAAGTTTACCCAGAATCCAACAACCCATATTAAAAAATACATTTTTGATGATATTGATCCAAACCTTGAGCACAAGGCAGAAATTGACCTGATTTGTAAACATTGTCTTAAGAGGGGCAACTGCAGATGGTGTTTTAAAGGGAAGACGTGGTCCCAGAGTCAATGGTAATTTGCTAAATACTATTTGATGTGGAGAAGACTGTGCTGATGGCAGAAAAAGGGATTAAACTCAGTAACCCAAATGATGTTATTTACCATGTATGGCAGTGCCAAACACCAGAAGGGTTTTTATCTCTTTTATTCTTTTCATTTTATTGTTTAAAAAAATATTTGAACTCTTAGGGTTTAACTGAAGGTTTTATGAAGGGGGAATGTGAAAGACAGAAATGAACTGGTTCCTCTTAGCTTAACTGGAGACAGGGCAAAGTGTTATATTCTTCACACCAGTGATCGAGCTGTTGTTCTGTTTGGAGCCTGTTGCTGGTGGAAAGATTCATGTTTTGTGTGTGTGTGAGACGAGTATGACCATACATCATCTGTGCGGAATGTAAAAGGAGCTTGCTTGCCCAACTTGGGGGATCCGTTGAGCAACTGTTAGAGGAAGTATATCTGGAGTGACTTCCTGTCATTCTGGCCCATGTTGTCCTCACTCAGTTGCAACAGACTGAGGCAACCTTTTCACCCAGTTATCTCCCCTCACACACATACATAGGGTGACATGTTTTGCAGATGCTTGCATGGGGTAGCTTGACTATGTAAAAGCTCCTGTAATCTTTGTACAAGAGGCTCTCACTCCTTCTCACCTGCGTGGCTGGGGTGACCAGCAACCTTATTATAATACGTTTTTAACAAAAGTGATACATTGATTGATTATTGATTTTGCCTCTCATTATTAGTTAAAGGAATGTTCTTCATGTGAAACGCATTAATAAATGCCCACGTTAATTTCTACTCGCGTCTCATATCCTGTCCTTATATTAGTTGTATAAGTAATACAGTGTATACAACAACTGGCGACGAGGAAGAAACGTTCTCACGTTTATGCTCATTCTCTTCGGCAGAAAGTCTGAGTTAAAAAATAAATAAATTCCGCTGTAGAAAGACGCAGACAAAACGTGGAGCTAGCCAGTCGAGTGATGCTAGCTAGCATTTGATGTCACAGCAACGAGACCCTCGAGGGATAGGAAGTGTTTCGCTGCAGGAGAAAGTGAAGTCAGCGTTAGTTAAAATAAATGTGTCTGGGAGTAAGGGACCGTCTGAAAAGTGTGAGAAAGAAAAATAAACCGAAAATGCCTGCATTGGTTGGAAATATAGGAACATTTGATGAATCTGTGGAACAATGGAGTTCTTACACAGAACGTTTTGAGTACTTTGTGTTGGCAAATGGAATTAAAGCAGAAGTCGTTGTGCCAACATTTGTGACTGTTTATGGGAGGAAAAACATTCAATCTACTGCGCAGCCTAGTAATGCCTGAAAATCCTGGTGATAAATCATATGTTGAAATTGTGGCTACCTTTTTTAAAAGGACATTCTCCCAAACCACTGATAATGGGCAGAGAGATTCAGGTGGTATTAGAGAAATCAAGAGGGGCAATCAATCTCACAGCTTGTGGCTGTATTGAAACAGTTATCTGAACACTGAATTTGGGCGCTCAATGAGTGACATTATACGTGATAGGTTAGTGTGTGACATGCACAGCGAGGTAATTCAGAAACGCCTTTTGACTGAGAGTAACTTAACATTGCAGAGAGCAATAGAAGTGAGTGTGTCAATGGAAATGGCAAATAAAGACGCACAACAGCTAAGTGCATCGACCCAAGTGCATAAGGTGTCTACGGAGTTACAAAAAAAGGCAGGAGGTGAGAAGCCATGCTATCGCTGTGGGAAACCAGGTCGCCAAGCAGAGGAGCGTTGGTGCAAAGACAGACTGCAGAAGTTGTGGGAAAAATGGTCACATCAATCATGTAAAAACAAAAAGAGACAATCAAACAAAAGTACTGACCAAAGGAAAAGCGACTTCAGGAGAGTACAAAAAGAAAGGTCATAAAATGGAGTACACAGAGGATGAACAAAGTGATACCCTGTCTGAAGGGGAAGAATCTTTGCATGTTTTGTCCATTTCAGACAATGGATATGGATACTGGGTGACATCGCTACTGGATGGAACCGCATGGACACTGGACCAGCCATATCTTTGCTGTCTGAGGCTGTATACAAGGAGAAACTACATCACCTCACACTACAGCCCAGAAAGATGATGCTGAAAACATACACCGGAGAGATTGTTCCAGTGAGAGGAAGCGTGATTGTTACAGTGGAGCTCAACAAACAGAAGGTAAAGATATCACTCTACATTGTGAAAGGCAACCATCCAGCATTGCTAGGATGCACATGGCTGGAAAAGATGAAACTAAACTGGCAGGAAATTCACATGGCTGCAAAAGGGGACACAAACCTACAAGGGATATTGAGGAAAGACGGATGTGTTCAAAGGAGAACTTGGCAGTATGAAGGACATAACAGTTAAACTAACCATGAAACCAGACAACAAGCCAAAATGCTTCAAAGCTAGACCTGTCCCATACGCCATAAAACCAAAAGTTGAAATTGAGCTAAACAGACTAGTCGAGAGTGGAGTATTGAATCCAGTGAATGTTTTTGAATGGGCTACACCTGTTCCAGTCATAAACAAAAATGGCTCACTCTGTGGTGATTTCAGTCACAACTAATAGTCTTGACTGCTGAAAAATATCCACTACCCCTCATTGACAACCTTTTCTCTGGTTTAGCTGGAGGACAAAAAAATCAGTAAGATAGGCCTGACATAAGTCTATCTACAGATGCATGTGGACCAAGAGTCACAAGAACTGTTGACCATAGTGACTCACAAAGGACTGTACAGGTACCGGAGGCTTCCTTTTGGAATCACCTCAGCTCCGGCCTTGTTTCAGAGAGCTATGGACCAGATACTGAGCGGGCTCACTGGGGTCCAATGTTACCTCGATGATCTACTCATCACCGGCAAAGACGAGCAGGATCACCTGAGAAACCTGAACGCTACACTACAGAGATTGGAGGATTACGGTTTGAGGGTCCAGAAGGACAAATGCAAGTTTTTCTGATCCTCTGGTGAGTACCTGGGCCACGTCATCGACAGTTCGGGGCTCCACATGGCGCCATCAAAGGTGAAGGCCGTTGCTGAAGCTCCATCCCCACAGAATGTGAGTCAGCTGAGATCATTCTTAGGACTACTGACATACTACGCAAAGTTTGTGCCAAACCTAGCTAACATGTTAAAGCCATTGCATGAACTTTTGAACAAAACCAAGCAGTGGAAGTGGACAGACAGATGTGAGGAGGCCTTCAAGAAAGTGAAAACAGCCTTAGCTCAGTCAGAGGCCCTAACCCACTTCAACCCCAACTTGCCATTACAGTTGTCATGTGATGCATCGCCTTATGGCGTTGGTGCGGTTGTCTCACACATCATTCCATCAGGTGAAGAAAGGCCAATTGGTTTCGCATCACGGACCATAAGTAAAGCCGAGAGCAATTATGTGAAGCACTCGCCATTGTGCTTGGAGTTAAGAAATTTCATCAGTTTCTGTTTGGCCGACGATTCACACTGCTGATGAACCATAGACCCCTCACCTCCATCTTTGGTCCCCACACCAGCATTCCGTCAATTGCAGCCAGCCTTATGCAGCAATGGTCATTATTGTTATCTGCTCACCAGTACGATATCAAGTACAGAAGGTCTGAGCAGCACTGCAATGCAGACGGCCTCTCAAGGCTTCCCTTACTTGTCGCACACACTGAGCAATCCCAGGCTGAAATCTTCTACTTCGAGGAAGTGACGAACGCCCCAGTTACATCTGTTTTTCGAGTCATCATACCACCGCCACTGAGAAGGCAGGTGCTTGAAGAACTTCATTCAGGGCACTGTGGCATGGTACGAATGAAGGAGATTGCACGCAGCTACTTTTGGTGGCCAGGTCTGGACGCAGCTATCGAAGACCAGGTAAAGTCATGTTCTGCATGTCAAAAGATGAGGAACATGCCTCAGCTAGCGCCACTACACCCATAGGACTTCCCAGAGGAGCCTTGGCAGCGAGTCCACAGACTATGCAGGCCCACTGGAGGATCGTATGTTCTTAGTCGTAGTTGACGCACACAGCAAATGGCCAGAGGTCATAGTGATGAAGAGCACCTCAGTGGAGAGAACCATCGAAGAGCTACGGTAAATCTTCAGTCGCTTCGGATTGCCAAAGCAACTCGTTAGCGATAATGGCCCCCAACTGGTGTCTGAAGTGTTCCGGTCATTCATGGAAGCAAAGGGAATTCAGCACATCAAGTCAGTGCCGTATCACCCTGCAACGAACGGCCTCGCTGAACGGTTTGTCCAAACGATGAAGCAAGCTTTAAAATCATCACAAGGGAAGGGCTCCCTCAATAGGTGCCTATACACCTTCCTGTTAACCTATAGAAACACAGACAGCTTCACACACGACTCAACCTCCTGAGAGCTCCAAAGACTAAACAGGTTGTACAGACAACCGAGAGCACAGGAAGAGAGACGGAGCAAAGACAGAAGCTTCATAGATGGAGAGTTCTTGCTCGGAACTACTGCAAAGGTCCAAAGTGGATACTAATTGAAGGAAAAAGGAAACCGCACATGGCTCTTGATAGTATCACTGATATTTAATAAGCTTACAAAGTGGATACCAGCCACAGTGCTTCCACAAACAGGGCCTGTGTCCTACACAGTTGACACACCGGGAAACATCATCTGGAGGAGATACGTGGATCAACTGGGGCGGCAGGATAGCCTAGTGGTTAGAGCATTGGTCTTGTAACCATATACAAATCTGTCGTTCTGCCCCTGAACAGGCAGTTAACCCACTCTTCCTAGGCCGTCTTTGTTCTTAACTGACTTGCCTGGTTAAATAAAGGTAAAAAATAAATAAAAATAAAAAACTGTTGCCAGTGACCAAACTCAGAGATGACTCCTGTCAAGTGACAAACCAAGATCAGCTACTGGAGACCTACCATGACTACGAGCCATCACCCGAACATCCACTGCAGCAACATACAAATGTGGAAAGTGCTCCAGACTCACCTGAACCAGCCAGAGTGCCTACTCAGGGTACTGTTCCACCCCAGTCTGGGCATACACCATCACCACTCAGAGACAAAGTGACTGTAGACTCACCTGTACGTCGGCATTACCCTGCAAGAGAAAGATGACCCCCTGACAGGTTGACTATTTAGTTCAGACTAACCTCCGACATTGGGGCAGAATACACCCCAGAGTTAAATCTGGGAACTGAGGCAGTCTACCCTCTTTCCCTAGTTCATAAAATGTTATTCTGAAAAGTTCATTTATTTACATTAAGATAATTTATGTTTTAAAGAAAACAATATGCAAAACAGTGAATATTTACTTTTTCCTTACGAGTCATCAAAAGTAAAGGGGGAGGAATATGTTGGGTATTGATAGTCTAGTTTTGTCCCTTTAGGGCACCTGTAAACCCCCCTACATTGAAATGCTTGGAATGTTCTTCCTGTGAAACGCCTTAAACAATACCCATGTTAATTTCTACTCCCGTCTCATGTCCTGTCCTTATATTAGTTGCATAAGTAATACAGTGTGCTATACAATACATAGCAAAGTGTCTGAATACTTATGTAAATAAGGCATTTCTGTTTTTTATTTTTATTACATTTGCAAACAGTTCTAAAAACCTGTTTGCTCCTTTGTCATTATGGGGTATTGTGTGTAGATTGATGAGGGGGGAAAAATAACTTAATCCATTTTAGAATAAGACTGTAAAGTAACAAAATGTGGAAAAAGGGAAGGGGTCTGAATACTTTTTGATTGCACTTTATCTACTATATTTATCTATGTTTATAAATGAAATATTGTCTACTCGAGAAATGTGACATTATAGTATTTAAACGTAGCCTTCAAAAGTCATTGGAGAAGGTGAACCATCTGTTCTACCATTAACTGCGCTTCGGACCGGGTCAAATAGAGCAAAATACTTGAAATAACTTAATTTACTACTGTGAAGTGGGTCCAATTAAATGAGAGATGGGACGAATGGCCTTCCTAACTTGTTGTTGGCTATTTAGCTAATATGAAACATCAGAGTCAGTAAAGGTGAGGAATTTATTCTGCAATGATGATGGAAATTAATTCCATCATTGGAAATAGATGTCTATTTCAAATTATTTTTAAAATACAACCATAAAATAAATAGATTTTTGCTCTTCTCGCTAACTGCAAATGATTGGGTCTTGTTATTATATTTAGCTACCTGTTCTTTTGTTATGATTAAGTGTCATCATATATTCCCCACTTGCACAAGGCTGGCAATAGGCTGCTTTTGCCTTCTTGCAATGCAATAGTTCAACCACTAGAAACTGTTGTGCATATGCAGGGTCTAAAGTTTGCGAGAGGATACGCACATTCTCACTTCATGTTCAGCTTTTACAGACTCCAACTCTTGTGTGAAAACCAGCGCACGAATGTTTTGGGGGCAGATTATGTGCATGAACAACGTTTACAAATGAGGCCCCTGGTGTTGGAGAGGGGCCTGAGAGATTGTGGGCCTGAGAGATGATGTCTATAAACTATTCCCACCAGTAGGTGGCAGTATAGCGGGGGGGGGGGCTTAGAGATGATGTCTGTAGTTCGATCCTCCCCGTTTCTGGCGAGGAATTTATGAAAAACAGTAGTGGGATTAGTTCATCACACGGAGCACCGGGCCATGCTAAACGAACGCGCTCAGTACTTGATTTATCTGAGAGGGGTGTAACCTATCCCATAAACATACTCACCAGCTCGACGTATATTTGGGTTATCAGCGCGCGCATGACTTCAGGTAAGTCACAACTTTTACCTTTAACTTACTGTTTAGGCCTACTTTATTATTGTGTTGGCCAATAGTTGATAAATATCAGAAGAAGGAAAAAAAAATGGTAGCCTGTTTGCCCTCTCAGTTCAGCTATTACCAGTATTTTTAGTTAACGTTCCACTTCTTATTGTGCCAACACAAGTGTCAATTGTGGAATGTTAGCTAAAAAGACTGGTACCCAGACTATTGTTTTGGGGGTCGTATGTCGACTATAACAAATTAGACCGTAAATTATTGACGTGAATGGTTACATTGCAAAGACAACTTGACGCATTGACGCACCACCTTTGAACAATTGCTGTCATCTTGGAGTCTAATAATACAGTTCTTTTGATGGCAACTTTATAAAATGTCCCAGAATTGCAGCCTCTAGAGAAGTACATTTAAAGGGGGAATCTGGGATTGGTAGGCCTACATCCATTTTCTGATTCTTGAAACATAATGAATACATGCCTCACGAGCTTATGTCTAACTAACCCCATCATAACCCAACATGTACGCTTGTCTAACTCAATTGTTTGCAAACAATGTAATTTGTAAACTAAAACTGTAGAGCTTCAAAACTCTCGAATGACCAGTCCTTGTTCCATCAGTGGTTACAGTTTTTGAGCCCCATCACTCACCTGCAGTGGTGGAAGAAGTACTCAATTGTCATACTTGAGTAAAAGTAAAGATACGTTAATATAAAATGACTAAAGTAAAACTGAGTCGCCCAGTAAAATATTACTAAAGTAGAAGTCTAAAAGTATTTGGTTTTAGTTATACTTATTAAGTATCAAAAGTTAAAGTATATATATAAAACCAGACACTACAATTGTTTTGTTTATTTAAATTGACAGATAGCCAGGGGCGCACTCCAACCCTCAGACATCATTTACAAATGAGGCATGTGCTTAGTGAGTCCGCCAGATCAGAGGCAGTAGGGAGGACCAGTGATGTTCTCTTGATAAGTGTGTGAATTGGACCATTTTCCTGGCAAAATGTAACAAGTACTTTTGGGTGTCAGGAAATATGTATGGAGTAAAAAGTACATTTATTTTATATACTTTCCTATAAAAATAGTAAAGTAAATCACAGATACCCCCAGAAACGTAAGTACTTTACACCACTGCTCATCTGTTTACCGAAAAAGTGGCAGGATACACCTTTCTGCTTACATGATAAGAGTTCTGCCACATCAGAAAAATTGAGGCCCTAATTAAATTGCCCAATGCTCTCATCTCACTGGGTACAGACATCAGTTCAACGTCTATTTTTCCTTTACATTTGGTTGAGTTGTCACCTAATGTGAATTCACTGTGAAATCAACAAAAAATATCACCATGTCATTGGAATTAGGTTAAGTTGAGTGAAAAAATATAAAATGCTCTTATATTGATGGCTTTTCGCAAATCCAATCAGTTTTCCAAGTAGATTCAATGTCATCACATTGATTATTTGGGTTGAAATTCGATGGCAACAACGTTTATTGATTCAACCAGCACAGTGGGATTGGTGTACACACTTGAGGATAGAAGTGATTCATTCATATAATACAAACAGCCCTATGTGAGCATTGTGACTACAGAGTAAGGCTGTGTACTCAGCACACAAATATGGGATTTTCATTATCAGGTTGGGACAGAACCAATGGACTATGGACCTTTCAGTGCAAACAGATAGATAAATGTGAATTCTCTACAGCCAAGGGATGTCTCACCTGAAGGGGATACTCCAAGTCTGAGAGATATAGTACCAGACAAAAGTTTGGACATACATACACATTCCAGGGATTTTTTTTCTTTATTTTTTAACTATTTTCTTCATTGTGAAATAATAGTGAAGACATCAAAACTATGAAATAACACATATGGAGTCATGTAGTAACCAAAAAAGTGTTAAACAAATAAAAATATATTTCAGATTTTCCAAATGATTTTCCAAAGTACCCACCCGTTGCCTTTGACAGCTTTGCACACTCTTGGCATTCTCTCAACCAGCTTCATGAGGTAGTCATCTGGAATGACTTTCAATTAACAGGTGTGCCTTGTTAATTTAATTTGTGGAATTTCTTTCTTTAATGCGTTTTGAGCCAATCAGTTGTGTTGTGACAAGGTGGGGGTGGTATACAGAAGATAGCCCTATTTGGTAAAATGCCAAGTCCCTATTATGGAAAGAACAGCTCAAATAAGCAAAGAGAAACGACAGTCCATCATTACTTTAAGACATGATGTTCAGTCAATCCGGAAAATGTCAAGAACTTTGAAAGTTTATTTGTGAGTGCAGCCTCAGAAATTGCAGTCCAAATAAATGCTTCACAGACTTCAAGTAACAGACACATATCAACATCAACTGTTCAGAGACTGTGTGAAGTAGGCCTTTATGTTTGAATTGCTGCAAAGAAACCACTACTAAAGGACACCAATAATAATAAGAAAGCTGCTTGGGTCAAGAATCACAAGCAATGGACATTAGACCGGTGAAATCTGTCCTTTGGTCTGATGAGTCCAAATTTGAGATTTTTGAATCCAACCGCCGTATCTTTGTGAGAGGCAGAGTAGGTGAATGGATGAGCTCTACGTGTGGTTCCCACCGTGAAGCATGGAAGAGGAGGTGGGGGTGCTTTGCTTGGTGACAGTCTGTGATTTATTTAGAATTCAAGGCACAATTAACCAATACGCCATCCCATCTGGTTTGCGCTTAGTGGAACTATCATTTGTATTTCAATAGGACAATGACACAAAACACACCTCCAGGCTGTGTAAGGGCTATTTGACCAAGAAGGAGAGTGATGGTGCTGCCTCAGATGACCTGACCACCACAATCACCCAACAACAACCCATTTGAGATGGTTTGGGATGAGTTGGATTGCAGAGTGAAGGAAAAGTAGCCAACAAGTGCTCAGCATATGTGGGAACTCCTTCCAGACTGTTGGAAAAGCACTCCAGCTGAAGCTGGTTGAGAGAATGCCTAGGGTGTACAAAGCTGTCATCAAGGCAAAGGGTGGCTACTTTGAAGAATATAAAATATATTTTGATTTGTTTAACACTTTATTGATTACTGTAATACTGTAAACTCAGCAAAAAAAGAAACGTCCTCACTGTCAACTGCGTTTATTTTCAGCAAACTTAACATGTGTAAATATTTGTACGAACATAACAAGATTCAACAACTGAGACGTAAACTGAACAAGTTCCACAGACATGTGACTAGCAGAAATTGAATAATGTGTCCCTGAACAAAGGGGGGGTCAAAATCAAATCAAAAGTAACAGTCAGTATCTGGTGTGGCCACCAGCTGTGTTAAGTACTGCAGTGCATCTCCTCCTCATTGACTGCACAAGATTTGCCAGTTCTTGCTGTGAGATGTTACCCCACTGTTCCACCAAGGCACCTGCAAGTTTCCGGACATTTCTGGGGGGAATGGCCCTAGCCCTCACCCTTCGATCCAACAGGTCCCAGATGTGCTCAAAGGGATTGAGATCCGAGCTCTTCGCTGGCCATGGCAGAACATTGACATTCCTGTCTTGCAGGAAATCACTCACAGAACAAGCAGTATGGCTAATGGCATTGTCATGCTGGAGGGTCATATCAGGATGAGCCTGCAGGAAGGGTACAACATGAGGGAGGAGGATGTCTTCCCTGTAACGCACAGCGTTGAGATTGTCGGCAATGACAACAAGCTCAGTCCGATGATGCTGTGACACACCGCCCCAGACCTTGACGGACTCTCCACCTCCAAATTGATCCCGCTCCAGAGTACAGGCTTCAGTGTAACGCTCATTCCTTCGACGATAAACGCGAATCCGACCATCACCCCTGGTGAGACAAAACCGCGACTCGTCAGTGAAGAGCACTTTTTTCCAGTCCTGTCTGGTCCAGCGATGGTGGATTTGTGCCCATAGGTGACATTGTTGCTGGTGATGTCTGGTGAGGACCTGCATTACAACAGGCCTACAAGCCCTCAGTCCAGCCTCTCTCAGCCTATTGTGGACAGTCTGAGCACTGATGGAGGGATTGTGCGTACCTGGTGTAACTAGGACAGTTGTTGCCATCCTGTACCTGTCCCACAGGTGTGATCTTCGGATGTACCAATCCTGTGCAGGTGTTATATGTTGTCTGCCACTGCGAGGACGATCAGCTGTCAGTCCTGTCTCCCTGTCTTTGGCGTCTCACAGTACGGACATTGCAATGTATTGCCCTGGCCACATCTGCAGTCCTCATGCCTCCTTACAGCATGCCTAGGGCGTGTTCACTTTGATGAGCAGGGACCCTGGGCATCTTTCTTTTGGTGTTTTTCAGAGTTAGTAGAAAGTCATCTTTAGTGTCCTAAATTTTCATAACTGTGACCTTAATTTCCTACCGTCTGTAAGCTGTTAGTGTCTTAACAACCCTTCCACAGGTGTATGTTCATTAATTGTTTATGGTTCATTAGACAAGCATGGGAACAGTGTTTAAACCTTTTGCAATGAAGATCTGTGAAGTTATTTGGATTTTTACGAATTGTCTTTGAAAGACGGTCCTGAAAAAGGGACGTTTCTTTTTTTTGCTGAGTTTACATGATTCCATGTGTGTTATTTCATAGTTTTGATGTCTTCACTATTATTCTACAATGTAAAAATAAAGAAAAAACCCTTGAATGATTAGGTGTCCAAACTTTTGACTCTTACTGTACATCCAATTAATTGATGTACTGTAGCCCTGTGATGGAATAGCAATCCTTTTAAATAATTTGCATTATTTTCTACTTTTTGCCAGGGGGATGATGAGGAACCTTATACTGCTGGCTATCTTTGGAGAATACCTGCAGGTGGTGAAATGCAACCCAAAATGCCCAATATATGGCTCTATAGCAGCTTGCACCAGCCAGTCTCTATATCAGGTCCCTGCGCTGCCTCCATACATTACCATTTTGTATATGAGGGATAACTACATCAGTGAGATCAATGAGACATCCTTCTCTGGGCTTGAAGTGTTAAAGGAACTGGACCTCAGTTGGCAACAAGTGAATGGGCTTATTATAAGAACTAACACCTTTCAAAGGCTGGAAAACTTGGCAGTGCTTTATTTAGGGTATAACACAGGTTTACAAATTGAGCCAGATGCGTTTGTGGGACTGTCCAACCTGAGAGCTCTCTCTCTGTATAGGTGTGACCTGACTGAATCTATTTTACAGGGTGACTATCTCAAGCCCCTGGTTTCCTTGGAAACACTAGATCTGTATGGTAACCAGGTGAAAAGAATCCAACCTGCTCTATTCTTTGTGAACATGACAGATTTCCAAGAGCTAAACGTTTCCCTAAACCGGATGGAAAGCATATGTGAGGAAGATTTGCTTGGCTTTCAAGGCAAACACTTTCGGCTCCTCAAGTTGAACAGCCTCGCTCTATATAGCATGACTCAGTATGGCTTTGACTGGAAACGATGTGGAAATCCTTTTCGGAACATGTCCATGGAGACACTTGACTTATCTTCCAATGGATTCGATGTGGACAAGGCAAAACTGTTTTTCAAAGCAATCCAAGGGACCAAAATCCACCATCTTATTCTGGAATACAGCACCATGGGGAAATCATTTCATTTCAGCAATGTGAAAGACCCAGACAGGCAAACATTTGAGGGCCTCAAGAATAGTAGTGTCAAGATTCTAGATTTGTCCAAATGCTTTATATTTACATTGCAATATGCAGTATTCAGTCCACTGACAGAGGTAGAGGACATAACAATAGCCCAAAACAAAATTAACCAGATTGACAGGGAGGCGTTTTTTGGTCTTCAAAATGTACAAAAGCTCAACCTGTCACACAATCTTATAGGGGAAATCTATTCTTACACGTTTGACAATCTACCCAATATTTTATTACTAGATTTATCTTACAACCATATTGGTGCATTGGGATATCAGGCATTTAAAGGACTTCCAAACCTACAAGTTCTGGATCTTACAGGAAACTCTATTCGGGGACTAGGTACATATGGTTCTCTTGCACCACTACCAAACATCCAACTTCTTCGTTTGGCTGATAATAAGATTACATCCTTAGAGGGCCTCTCTGTCTTTGCTCCTAATACGATCATACTTAATGTTCAAAACAACAGGTTAACTAATTTAGAGGATGTATACACAGTTTTAGCTAAATTAATGCACATTGAGTTTCTCTGGTATGGTAACAACTTCATAAAGTGGTGCACCCTTAACAATAATATTTCAGTGCCAGCTGTAAACTCTCTGAAGCTGCTTGAGCTAAGGAACATCGCCTTGCAGATGATATGGGCACGGGGAGAGTGTATGCATATATTTCAACATCTTGGCAAGCTTTTAAGTCTGGATTTAAGCTTTAACTCCCTGCAGGCTCTCCCAGATGGTATATTTAAAGGCCTCATCTCTCTGGAAGAGATGGATCTTCACTTCAACTCACTCACATACCTCAAACCAGACATTTTTCCAGAGAGTCTCAAAACAGTTGACCTCTCTTACAATTTCCTGGCCTCTCCTGACCCAGACGCTTTCCATTCTCTCACCTGGATCAACCTGTATAGGAATCAATTCCACTGTGACTGCGGTCTGGAGGACTTTCTGACGTGGCTGAAAGGGACTAACGTGACTTTTCCTGACCCTGGCGTGGATGAATTCAGCTGTGAGTTTCCTTCAGATCTCCATGACATCAGCCTGTTGAATTTCAGCTCAGTCATATCGTGTGAGGAGGATGACGAGAGGCTGTTTCAGGAACTGAGGCTCTCGCTCTTCATCGGCTGCACAGCGCTCATCATCCTGAACATAGTCGGATCAATTGTTTTCGCTCGTCTCCGTGGATTCCTCTTCAAAGTTTACAAAAAGTTGACCGCCAGGATCGTTGAGGGCCCGAGGAGGGATCCTTCTGCTGGTGGGCCTCGGTACGACGCTTACTTATGCTTCAGCAACAACGACTACAAGTGGGTAGAAACCGCCCTGTTGAACAGACTAGACTCTCAGTTCGCGGAGCGAAACGTCCTCCGCTGCTGCTTCGAGGTCAGAGACTTCATCCCAGGTGAAGATCACCTGTTCAATATCAGGGACGCCATATGGGGGAGCAGGAAGACAGTTTGTATCGTCTCTAAAGAGTTCCTCAAGGACGGCTGGTGCCTGGAGGCCTTTACCCTGGCTCAGAGCAGGATGCTGGAGGAGCTCAGAGATGTTCTCATCATGGTGGTCGTGGGGAATGTCCCCCATTACAGACTGATGAAACATGAATGCATTAGGACCTTTGCCCGGAAGAGGGAGTACCTGCAGTGGCCAGAGGACACACAGGATATTCAATGGTTCTATGAGAAGCTCATGTCCAAGATTCTTCAGGACAAAAAGAACACCTCCAAAGATAACAATGGGGATATCACACTTGTAAATATGACAGTTGGAACTTAATGTTGTTGACTCATTTTTCCACAGCCTGTATGCTTAAGCGAAAATCTTATTTAACTGTACTGTGAATTCTCACATCAGTCATTTTTATTTTGTCTGTATAGCATTAAGAACTTTTACCATATTGATTACAGGCAAAATGGAGAGGGTCCTCTGTCTTTTGGCATAGCTTGTTATTGACCACTAGGTGGCAGTCAACCTTTATTCACTAATATTGGAACTGTGAAACGTTACCTTCTGTATAAATCAAATTTTATTGGTCACATACACATATTTAGCAGATCTTATTGCAGGTGTAGCGAAATGCTTCTATTTAAAAAAAAAATAATAATGGAAGAAAATAACACACAAAAATCAAAATACTGCGAAATTGCTTTGGCGCAAGAAGCAGAGCTGCCATGTCTGTCGGCGCCATCTATGATTATTGTGTTTTGCAGTGTGTACAATGCAAATTTGTCGTGGTTTACATTTACACGTTGTAATATAACTAATGTAAGGATTTTGGTACTTTTTAATAAAACATTCCAATTTCTCTACTAAATTTGTATAATAATTGTGACCTTTTTCTGAGGATTTAAAAAATGACTGAATCGTATCTCCTCCCTACTTCCTCAATATAGAGTCTATGTCTGAAAACTGTATGCCACCAGGTAGAGTAACACTTCCTGCTGTAAGGAGGAGCGGAGAATAACCTCATCCTCTCCCAGAAGTCACAGCCCACTGGACACAGATGTCAGTTCAATGTCTATTCCACGTTGGTTCAGCGTAATTTCATTGAAATGACGTGGAAATAACGTTGATTCAATCACTGTGTGCCAAGTGGGAGTGTTTAAGACTCCTTTATGGAAACCTTGCCTGACCTGTGTTAATTAACACAGCACACATTTAGACATCTACTTTTATTGGAAAGGTTTTTGAATGTACATGTAAACTAGGTCTACCATATAACAACCATTTCAGTTTTCTAACTATCTCGTATTTTCATTTAAAACTCTTAAAGTACTTTACCATGGATCTCTGATGGAGATAATGTAAAAGTGTACCCTTAATGATCATGTGATTTTTCTCTTATAACTATGAGAAGATAAAGCACAGTGCAGTTCTACAAAAACTGTAACTTTAACCACTAATCATGAGAGGAAAGTGCTTCTGTTCAGGTGTAGGATCTTAATTTGACCTATATTGTCACAGCAAAATAAAGCTGCATCTACAATATTTGAATGTTTAGTCCATAATGTTGCTTAATCGGTGGTTAGGCCATTCACTAGCTGGGCAAAACTAGGTTACATTAAAAGTGCAATACTGTTAATATTTTTTGTGAATCTCATCTGCAGGAAAATTCTCAGCAACAAGAGTGATCAAATTTAAGATCCTACAATTGTATTATGCTTCGTCAAATACTCAATTTGCAAGAACCCTAGAGCTCAAATTGAGAAGATTAACAAATATTTCCCAAGTAAATAAACTACAGGTCTCCGCTTTAGTTATTTCAGGGATCCGTAGTATTATTGGAAGAGGCGCACGCTGGTCAGATTCCCCTCACAGGAAAAAGTAATAAACGCTGCCCCATAACCATAGCAAATATTTGACCTCAGTTAAAAACAAATATAATGATATGCTTTCCGTTCAAGCTGAGGTGAAATCCATTGATCGGAGTGGTCAATCTACTGTGAGCTGGTTAGTGTATAAAGACCAGGGAACACAGTCCATCCAATCTGGGTCATATGAAGCCCAGTTCAGTATAACAGGATCTCTCATGCAAATAAATCTAACCAACCACTTTTCCCCCTGGTGGGTAAAACTAAGCAATGCGTTTTTAAAGGTTTGTGTCTTTTGTTTGTGTGTATGTGTGGTGGGTATGGGATAAGGGGGTTACAAAGCAAAACAGAGGTTAGTAGTAATGCACAGCTGTACCTTTGACTTTCATCTCTATTCCAGAAGGGGATAAGGGAAAATAATATAGACAATGTTCTATTGGAGACCACAGAGGTCTGTCCACACCCCAGTTTTCTGTACTTGTTGACTGCAAAAACAGTCAGGTACTGGTAGCCTACCCAACCCAGGCTAGAGGCCATGTGGTAGTAAAGGAGTTGATGGAGCACCTGCAGTCAACTTCTCTGATTGCCGTCTGTCCTCAGAGAGAAAGACAGGCCTGAGTGGGCATCAAGAGCATGGAGTTTTAATGGAGCATAACTGCTTTTCCCATCTTCCCCTGGGGCTCCGGCTGTGAATGTTTGGTGCGGTATCAGCCCTCAGATTCCACACAGGGAAGAGGACCTATTTTACAACTGACCCTTTGGAAACAGGTGTTTTCTGTACTTGGAAAGCTGGAGTGGCCTTGTCAGCGTGGGGAGAGAGCAGAGGGATAAGGGAGGATATTATGTCTGTCTCCATCACCTGTTTTTCCAGCCATATCTCCCCTACAGTTTGAAGTTCCACATTATTCAAGTTTTTGCACGCCCAATTTTTCAGTTTTTGATTTGTTAAAAAAGTTTGAAATATCCAATAAATGTCGTTCCACTTCATGATTGTGTCCCACTTGTTGTTGATTCTTCACAAAAAATACAGTTTTATGTTTGAAGCCTGAAATGTGGCAAAAGGTCGCAAAGTTCAAGGGGGCCGAATACTTTCGCAAGGCACTGTACCTGCTGGAGCGCGTGCTACGAGTGGGTGCTGCTATGGTGACCAGTGAGCTGAGATAAGCCGGGGCTTTACCTAGCAGAGACTTGTAGATAACCTGTAGCCAGTGGGTTTGGCGACGAGTATGAAGCGAGGGCCAACCAACGAGAGCATACAGGTCGCAATGGTGGGTAGTGTATGGGGGGCTTTGGTGACAAAACGGGTGGCACTGTGATAGACTGCATCCAGTTTGTTGGAGGCTATTTTATAGATGACATCACCGAAGTCGAGGATCTGTAGGATGGTCAGTTTTACGAGGGTATGTTTGGCAGCATGAGTGAAGGATGCTTTGTTGCGATATAGGAAGCCGATTCTATATTTAATTTTGGATTGGAGATGCTTAATGTGAGTCTGGAAGGAGAGTTTACAGTCTAACCACACACCCAGGTATTTGTAGTTGTCCACGTATTCTAAGTCAGAGCCGTCCAGAGTAGTGATGCTGGACTGGCGAGCAGGTGCAGGCAGCGATCGATTGAAAAGCATGCATTTAGTTTTACTTGCGTTTAAGAGCAGTTGGAGGCCATGGAAGGAGAGTTGTATAGCATCGAAGCTCGTCTGGAGGTTAGTTAACACAGTGTCCAAGGAGGGGCCAAAAGTATACAGAATGTTGTCGTCTGCGTAGAGGTGGATCAGAGAATCACCAGCAGCAAGAGCAACATCGTTGATGTATACAGAAAAGAGAGTCGGCCCAAGAATTGAACCCTGTGGCACACCCATAGAGACTGTCAGAGGTCCAGACAACAGGCCCTCCGATTTGACACACTGAACTCTATCAGAGAAGTAGTTGGTAAACCAGGCGAGGCAGTCATTTGAGAAACCAATGCTGTCGAGTCTGCCAATAAGAATGTTATGATTGACAGAGTCGAAAGCCTTGGCCAGGTCGATAAATACGGCTGCACAGTAATGTCTCTTATCGATGGCGGTTATGATGTCGTTTAGAACCTTGAGCGTGGCTGAGGTGCACCCATGACCAGCTCTGAAACCTGATTGCATAGCGGAGAAGGTATGGTGGGATTCGAAATGGTCAGTAATCTGTTTAACTTGGCTTTCGAAGACCTTAGAAAGACAGGGTAGGATAGATATGGGTCTGTAACAGTTTGGGTCTAGAGTGTCACCCCCTTTGAAGAGGGGGATGACCGCGGCAGCTTTCCAATCTTTGAGAATCTCAGACGATACGAAAGAGAGGTTGAACATGCTAGTAATAGAGGTTGCAACAATTTCGGCAGAATTTTAGAGAGGGGCCAGATTGTCTAGCCCGGCTGATTTGTAGGGGTCCATATTTTGCAGCTCTTTCAGAACATCGGCTATCTGGATTTGGGTAAAGGAGAAATGGTGGGGGCTTTGGTGGGTTGCTGTGGAGGGTGCCTGGCAGTTGACCGGGGTAGGGGTAGCTATCTGGAAAGCATGGCCAGCCGTAGAGAAATGCTTATTGAAATTCTCAATTATAGTGGACTTATCGGTGGTGACAATGTTTCCTAGCCTCAGAGCAGTGGGCAGCTGGGAGGAGGTGCTCTTATTCTCCATGGACTTTAGTGTCCCAGAACTTTTTTGAGTTAATACTACAGGATGCAAATTTCTGTTTGAAAAATCTTGCCTTAGCTTTTCTAACTGCCTGTGTATATTTGTTCCTAACTTCCCTGAAAAGTTGCATATCACGGAGGCTATTCGATGCTAATGCAGAACGCCACAGGATGTTTTTGTGCTGGTCAAGGGCGGACAGGTCTGGCGTGAACCAAGGACTATATCTTTTCCTAGTTCTACATTTTTTTGAGTGGGGCATGCTTATTTAAGATGGTGAGGAAGGCACTTTTAAAGAATAGCCAGGCATCATCTACTGACGGGATGAGGTCAATGTCATTCCAGGATACCCAGGCCAGGTCAATTAGAAAGGCCTGCTCGCAGAAGTGTTTCAGGGAGTGTTTGACAGTGATGAGGGGTGATCGTTCGGTCGCAGACCCATTACGGATGCAGGCAATGAGGCAGTGATCGCTGAGATCTTGATTGAAAACAGCAGAGGTTTATTTGGAGGGCGAATTAGTTAGGATGACATCTATGAGGGTGTCCGTGTTTACTGATTTGGGGTTGTACCTGGTAGGTTCATTGATCATTTGTGTGAGATTTGAGGGCATCAAGCTTAGTTTGTAGGATGGCCGGGGCGTTAAGCATGTCCCAGTTTAGGTCACCTAGTAGCACGAGCTCAGAAGATAGATGGGGGGCAATCAGTTCACATATAGTGTCGAGGGCACAGCTGGGGGCAGAGGGAGGTCTATAGCAAGCGGCAACAGTGAGACTTGTTTCTGGAAAGGTGAATCTTTAGAAGTAGAAGCTCAAATTGTTTGGGTACAGACTTAGCCTGCAGAGTTCTTTATTACTTTCTATCTTTGCAGTAGATTGCAACACCGCCCCCTTTTGGCAGTTTTATCTTGGCGGAAAACGTTATAGTTAGCAATGGAGATTTCAGGGTTTTACTAAGCCAGGGTTCAGACACAGCTAAGACACCTGGGTTGGCAGAGTGTGCTAAAGCAGTGAGTAAAACAAACTTAGGGAGTAGGTTTCTAATGTTAACATGCATGAAACCAAGGCTTTTACATTTGCAGAAGTCAACAAATGAGGGGGGGTGGGAGTGGAGCTAGGCACTGCAGGACCTGGATTAACCTCCACATCACCAGAGGAGAAGTAGGATAAGGGTACGGCTAAAGACTATACAAACTGGCCGTCTAGCACGTTCAGAACAGAGAGTAAAAGGAGCAGGTTTCTGGGCACGATAGCATAGATTCAAGGCATAGTGTACAGACAAAGGTAAGGTAGGATGTGAGTAAATTGGAGGTAAACCTAGGCATTGAGTAATGAAGAGAGAGATATAGTCTCTAGAGATGTTAAACCAGGTGATGTCATCACATATGTAGGAGGTGGAACAACATGGTTGGTTAAGGCATATTGAGCAGGGCTAGAGGCTCTATAGTGAAATAAGACAGTAATCACTAACCAGGACAGTAATGGACAAGGCATATTGATATTAGAGAGAGGCATGCGTAGCCAAGTGAACATATGGGTCCAGTGAGTGGTTGGGCTGGCTGGGGACACGGCGATTCGGACAGTTAGCAAGCTAACAGTTTGTAGGCCGGAGCCATACAAGCTGGCAGCTAGTAGACCAGGGCAAGCTAGCAGTTAGCAGGCCGGGTTAGCAAGCAAGCAGTTAGCATGGGCTAGCAGTTAGTAGACCAGGGCAAACTAGCAGTTAGCAGACCTGGTTAGCAAGCAAGCAGTTAGCAAGGTCTAGCAGTTAGCAGACCGGGCAGGCAAGCTAGCAGTTAGCAGACCAGGGCCCGGCAGTTTAGCAGTTAGCAGACCGGGTTAGCAAGTAAGCAAGCAGATAGCAGGGGCTAGAAAGTTAGCCTTTGGGGGGGAGGATGTCACGATGGGGGTAAGTCTGTTTTTTGCCTCTTCGTGCGGTGACGTCGATAGACCAGTTGTGGAATTAGTAGGGTTCCAAGTAGCCCTAGGTAGCTAGCAGGCCGCTGTTGTAGCCCAGGAGTATACTTCGGTGGTAGCACAGGAGCCCTGGCCGGGCTAGCTTCAAGCTAAATTGGTGCTCGCTCTGGGATGGAAATGCTAGCCAGGAGTAGTCATCCGGGATTGCAGTTAGGAAGTTGTGAATAACAGATGAAAATGTTCAGTTTGCGGTAGGAATCCGGGGATAAAAATAACAGGTCCGTTATGCTCTGGTTCGAGTCACGTTGTTCAAACTGGCGAGAGCTTTCCGAGCTGAAGGTTAGCTGATGACCTTCAATATTTTAAAGTATATGCGACGAAAAATATGTTAAACGATATATACAAGGGACATGACAGGACAAGGACGTCTGACTGCTACGCCATCTTGGATCATTTTAATGTGCTGTGCACGATGAAATTCCAAGTTAAAGGAACTCAACTCATGGCAATATGGGTTACCACTCATCATTCTCTGCCTAATTTACAGTACCCTCACTAGAGGCTAGCCCTTTATGATAAGAGTATATTGAAGACCTTCCTTAGATATGAGGAGCAGTCTCCCCGAGTACAATTTTCTCAGGTAAAGATCAGATTGGCAGAATGCTTCCGTTAACCATCTGAGATAAGTCTGTAAATTTGTGCCATGTGTCTTTCTTGTAGTTCTCCCTGTAGTGAAAGTTCACACAAAAGAAAGATGTGGATAGCCATCTTCCCCAGTCAAAGGTGCATATTGTTTTTTTTTCTGTGAAATTCCTCAGGTCAGGACTGCAGAAACATTGGGGCTCGGTAAACAAGGGCAAGTTTACACAGGAGACATGTCATTTTGGAAAGTTTCCAGCCAGTGAGAGGTTCAAACAGTTGCCCCTATGAGTGACAGAGGACCCATCTGCACCCCTCAGAGATTGTCAGGGCTGAACAGGGATGGGGATTTGTACTGACTGGAACTAGATGTGTGATTGACAGCTAAGAAATGTCTGGGCAAGGGTCAGACAGGAACTATGCACAATAAAGTGTGAGATAGAAAAGGAGTGGAACAATTAGAAAGAGGACTTTGCAGCTGCTTGAGGAATTTCTACTCACTCACTCACCATATAGTTTCATTGTACCCCTGATCAATGTTAAAACTGATCTGTGGATTTGAGTGGGTGATGGTGTACAGTACCACCTTGGCCTCTCTCTCACAGATAATTACAGGCGTCTGGTAGCCTAGTTCAGAGCTGCATATCTGACATTAATTCACGACTGAAAGTATAATTATAACTCTGTCTGTTGTGCTGAGTCATACTGCCTGCAGAGCCTGGTGGTCTAATGTATATGTTTGCTTTGCAGCAGGTTTGGCCAAGATCTTGGACCACCAGGGAAACTTCTTAGGTGGGATGGATGGCAGGAGCCAGAACAGCAAATAAAACACAGGACTTTGAATGAATGGAATTGGTTAATTTATAGGATACTTCTAACAAAAGGGAGTAAACAGAATGTAATCGATATGTTACCAAATGAAATGATAGGACCCAGGAGTTATACTATTCCTGGGTTTTAGATTTTCTCTTTATAATTCATGCCTTTTACATCATTGTTGTCTGTTAGATAATTGCTCAGTTACATGTGTAGATGGTCTAGTGGTTAAGAGCGTTGGGTCACTAACCAAAAGGTCACTGGTTCAAATCCCCGAGCCAACTAGGTAAAATAAATGTGCCCATGAGCAAGGCACTTCACCCTAATTGCCCCCTGTAAGTTGCTCTAGATAAGAGCATCTGCAAAAAATGTCTGAGACCTGCTGATGTCCTACTGTGTATGATTCTGACCTGCTGTGTATGATTCTGTCCTACTGTGTAAGATTCTGACCTGCTTGGAATGTGATGCAGGCTCTTGGGGAGTGAAGATTAGAAATCAAACGTCTGTGTGGTGTAGGAGAGCAAAGAGCCCAGCACAGCACCGTGGCCTCAGGCCAGACTGAGCCAATCTTCTGAAGACTCTAGCAGCAGTGAGACAATGAAACAGGTGTTATTTCAAACCGTGCCCTTTGAACAAACCCTCAATATACTTTTCATTTCATACTGTAGGAGCAGAGTGGAAAGAGACAGACAATCTTGTTAAAATGACTTTATAATCATACAGTACAGCTTTCATATTGGACCAAAAGGCATGTGGCAACGTGAAACCGACTACTAAGGCCTGTGGTTCTTATGGAATAAAGTCAATGGTTCACCATCCCTTAAACAGGTTAGAACTTCATAAAAGTTCAGTGTACTCAAAAATAATACAGTACATCTGACCGATCAAACCAATATCTGCACAGTAGAAACAGTAATCACAGAATATATAGGGACATACTTTTACATGAACGACATAAGGCACTTGGTCAGTGAAATATCCCAAACACTTTAATTGCACAGGGACACTGCTCATGACAGCTTGATATGACAAAAGTGTACTCTTTAGATATAGTCTCTTTGCTGTCAACATAAACTTTCAGATGCGGGTTTTGAATTCATTGCAAGAGCAGGCACATTGGCATCAGCTTTTGGCGCGTTAAACTCGACAGAATTGCACTTTAGTTTTAAAGTCCTGTTAAAACAGTAGAGTTTCTTGGGAGAGGCTGAGGATGCCCTCTCTTTTTTGGGGTTCTGTTTGCACGTTTTGACACTTTCTTCCCATGTGACGGGAGTAGTACTGGTTTCAAGCTTCTTGTTGCCAAGCATCTTATGACCAGCGTCCTTTTGCATCGTAGTGGACACAAAATGATCCACGCTCTGATCCCTTGGAGCGTTTACCCTTTTCTCTTCCGCCCTCTGTGTTTCATGACTGGCTATGCAGCACCCTGTGTGTATGTGAGCTAACGTGCAGCCCAGAGCAGAGGCAGGAGGCCTGTGAGTCTGGGCTGGGGTGGTGGGGCTGCCACTAGGGCCAGAGGATGCTCCAGTCCGATGTACTTCCTCCAGCCCAGCTGAGTCTGGGGCAGAGTGTTGGTCCCTGGGGAGGCCACCTGTGAGGGGGACAGTGTGAACACAGTAGTTTCTGAGGTGGCAGTTGTGAGGGCCCTGTCTGGGCACCCTGCCCGGGGTGCAGTGGTGGAAATGGGCTGGGGGACAGTGGACATAGTGCATACGGCAACCTATTGGTTTGTAGACTGCGTCCAGAGTGGAAAGGAGGGTCTGGCCTTTGTTGGCATGGCTGCCTGTGAGGGGGAATGGGGACTCCTGGGTGGCTTGAGTACATGTGTGGGGGGTCCACTGCATACCCATAGACTGGTGAGGGGGATCTCCACATGTGCAGGTTGTGTTATGGGAGTACTGGCATCTGGGTGTGGCGTCAGTCGCCAGTATGCCCAGTCCATTTTCAGAGCAGGGACCTCTGCCAGACTCTGCCTTGCTCCTAAAGGGGATGTGTGTGCAGGGGGCAGAGTGGGGGGCTATTCCATTATAGAGCTGGGTGCACGTCTCCTGTTCCTCTGCAGGTTTCTCCTCGTTCTTTTGGTTCGAGGCTAACGGTTCCAGCTCGTAATGCTCATGCTCCACCTCTCCTCCTCGACTGTCCAGTTGGTACTTGGTGCCATGCTTGCCCTGGGGCGAGGGGACGTTGGTGGTGCCCTCTTTGAAAGCCTGACACTGAAACCTCTTGGGCAGGGGGATCTGTCCGCAGGTGCCCTGGGGGCCCAGACAACGGCACATGCACTGGAAGAAGAATGTGGCAAAGGCCCAACTGATGCACATGATGAGCATCATGAAGGTGCCCAGCTGGGTATAGGCCAGCACCGTGGACGGCATCATCATCGCCCCGGCAACAAAGGTGGTGAGCGCCGCCATGGCGATAGCAGAACCCATCCGGCCAAGGGAGAAGACTACCTTCCCCTCGCGGTCAGGCTCGGGGGCAAGGCGATAGGCGACTCCGTAGTGCACGGCGAAGTCCACCGACAGACCCACTGCCACCGAGATGGTGACCGACTCCAGCACGTTGAGCTCCCAACCCAGGAGCACCAGCGAGCCCACTGTGACGAAGATGGTCCCCGCGATGGAGAGGATGGCGTAGAGGCTGATGATGATGTTCCATGTGGTGAGGAGCATGACCACGAAGGCCACCACCACGGACAACGCCATGGCGATGAGCGTGCCGTCTGATAGGCTGTCCTGCAGGTCATAGAACTCCAGGTTGCTGACGAACCAGCCGTATTTCAGCCCTTCTGGGGCATTCTTCAGCTCCTCCTGAATCCAGGTGTCCACCTCGTGGTAGAACTGGTGCATCTTCTCATAGGCCAGTGTGAACAAGTAGGTGCTCTTGAACTCCAGGACGATGGCCCGGATGGTGTCGTTTATGTCGAAGCGAGGCCCGGGGGTCTTACTGTCCAGGTGGAAGCTGGTGCTGCGGTCCAGCTCCATGATGGCTCTCTTGATGCACAGCTCAAAGACATCCTGCTTGTAGGGGAAGGTAGACTGGCTGCAGCAGGGGTAGACAGAGGCCTCTTCACAGTCCCGGTTCTCCATCCACTGCTTGAAGGTCTCGATGAAGCAGCTGGTGAAGTCCTGCTCCTCCGACTGGAACACGAAGCTCTGGTTCCTCAGCTTCTGGCAGAAGTTAAGAATCCACAGCTGGGAGGCCGGGCTGGCGATGTTGAAAGTATTGTCCAGCATCAGCTTGCCTTTGTTCTTGGGGTTGAGGGGGTCCCCGTTGTCCACGGGGGTGACCCCCCAGATGATGGTGATGGGCATGTGCAGGTCCTCCCCATGGTGAACCCTCTCGAACATGAACAGTTTCTTGTACTCAGCGTCGTAACGCTCAAACGGGTGGGAGGAGCGGAACACTTTGAACTCAGACAGCTCCAGAGAGGGTAGCTTCATCTTGGGGTTGACACACACCACGTACGCCCCTCCCACTGTGAAGGCCAGGAAACAGAAAAGCCAGAGGTAACGCAGTTTGATCACGATGCACGGCAGCACCTTCTCAAAGAAGATCCTGGAAGCCTCAGAGATGGTGAACAGGCACTTGTTTGCTTTCTGGCACAGATTGGCCCAGAGGGTGCGGGTGCAAAGCCCTGTCTGCTGGTGGGGAGGTTTAGAGCAGGTGAAGATGTTGGGCAGGTAACGCTCATGGAGCACCACCACGGCTGGCAGCCAGGTCACCATCAGTATGTAGTTAACCAAGATGGCCGTGCCGGCGTAGACGCCAAAACAGCGGATGGCGGTGATGTTGCTAACGTAGTTGGCATAGAAGGCGGCGGCCGTGGTAAAGCTGGTGACAAACATGGAAAGGGCGGCGTGCTGCAGAGTGATGCTCACTGTCTCCGACAGCTCAGCGTTGGGCTTGTCGAACTTGGTGTAGTTCCACACATCACAGAGGACAAAGGCGTCGTCTGCCCCGATGCCCACCAGGATGATCAGGGCTGTGAGGTTCATGAAGGGGAAGAACTCAAAGTCGAACACCATGCGGTACAGGAAGTAGGACACGATTAGGGAGCTGATGATGGCAATCATGGTCATCAGGGTGATGAACACAGAGCGGGTGTACACACACATCACAACCAGCACAATCACTATGGCTATGGCTGGATACACGGTATCCGTCAGTAGGTAGTCCTGGAACAGATTGTGTTTGATACCGAACTCTATCCCCGTGATGGTGGTGACGCCGTCCGAGGAGTTCCAGTTCTCAAAGTTGTCCAGGTAAATGTT
This sequence comes from Oncorhynchus masou masou, assembly GCF_036934945.1. Taxonomy (NCBI): domain Eukaryota; kingdom Metazoa; phylum Chordata; class Actinopteri; order Salmoniformes; family Salmonidae; genus Oncorhynchus; species Oncorhynchus masou. Next base: position 17,278,962 of record NC_088230.1, on the reverse strand, counting down.
CATCATGGTCTCCCCTTTCTCTGTCGGGGAAAATAACATGCTGTGTTTAAGGGTGGGGATAAGGTAGTCTGTGTTCTTTGGGCTCAGGAAGTCTTTGTCCACCAGGAAATGGAGGATCTGGTAGATGGCGTTGTACTTGGTGCACTTGCGGGGGACGTTGGTGCACTTAGACTGGTCCTTCCGGCGAGTGGTCATGTCCCAGCAGTCGGGACCCAGGGTTCCGTTGTGGTAGTACTTGGCACAGGAGCGCAGGATCTTGAGGGTGTGTGACACGTCACGCTCTGTGATCTTCTGGCAGGAGGACTTGTTGGTGAGGATGGCAACATAGTTTCCCAGGGTCCAGCTGGGGCAGCAGGAGGCGTCAGTGGTGCGCTGGCACAGGCTCCAGTACTGAGGGTGGGAGCGCACCTGGGGACAACACAATAGGAGGTAAGAACAGAGTATGACTAGAATAGAACAGAACTATTGACCCAAAGAGATCAGACTCCAGCCATAACATGACTAATATGATGGTGCTTATTGCACCATTTGAAATGAGAAACTGCTGAGGCACATCTTCAACAGTGCTGTTCCACTTACCCGTGTATTGTCCAAATTGCACATAGATTTAATTGCTTGTATGTTCCACAGATTCTTCCCCTCTGCAGATGTGAATACTAATCTAGAGTATCTGTCACCTACACGTACAGTAAAGAGCATCTGGTTAGCATTTCATCACAGTCGAGCATTGTCCGACAAACCCTTAATAGACAAACAGAAGAAGCGTGAAGAGTTTGTACCTGGGACATCACAGAAGAAACTGTCTTTACTGAAGTCCCAGTCAGCTTGTCTTTTATCTCTGTCAAAGTGATCTTCAGCCCACCTGTCCTCTTGGTGACTGGAATAAAGAAGTTGAAGTGTGACTACACTGTTGACATTTCATACATTTGTATAAAAAGGTTCCTTTAATTCTGAAGATCTACATGAAAGAATGAGATGTAATCCACTTAAGGCATACATACTATTTTCACTTGGTAACAAAATAAAAAAGACAGTTAAAAATAGGGTCATTCTTAAACAAATGAAGGAAATGGTTTTCGGCCAACCCATTAGTGATGACAAAGCCAGTGATAGTGATCACTCTACTGATGTATGACACAATCATATTGTTATCATTATTTTAAATATCATAATAATAGCCAGGTCATAGAGGGATTTTCAGGGAGTGACATCCTCTGACTGAGACAGACAGGATGGCCCTTTAATCAGGAGTTTGTCAGAGCAGACTGAGGGGCTGAGGCAGAATGATGCAGAGAGTCCTGCTGACAGGTCTGGCCCTGGAGGCCCCCCCAAGTCCACACACACATACTTGCATGCGCAAACACACACCTGCCCTTGATTATTCACCGGGCCCCCAGTGATCGGAATAAGTAATGGAAGATGGGCCTGGGATAGAACAACCTCCCCACCGATCCTTTTGCAGGATGGGATTGAGATTTAGTGTGTCTGCTTGTCTGTCTCTCGGCAGCATTCATCACTCCATCTCCTGGCCTGAGGCCTAAACCTGATCTAGCCTGCTTCACTAGAGGGTTAGGAGGAAGACATCAAATGGACAGGATCTGCGTGGTTATACTTGTTACCTTTTCGCCTGCTCATCCGCATACTTGAATGGGTAGTTAGCCAGGGTTGCTTTGTACCCTGTGTTTTTCACCATGTTGTTCCACGTGACTAGTCGCTGGCCTATGGCTGTGCCTCGTGGCTCAAATCCCTGAAGAAATAGAGGACATATTTTTAGTTTACCAGGAAATTCACCTTTGACATCTTGGACTTTTCACATCCACTCAATATAATGATTTTAGTGTGTGTGAAACAATATGTTGTCCATCTTGGTCAAATAAGGACCAAGATTTTCTATGGAGAAAGTGTTGTGCCTTCCGTCGACTCGGCCTACTCACCAGTAAAGGGTCTGAGAAGTCTGGCAGGTCTGGCACCAGGATACCCACCAGGGCACACACCACGATGAGGACTGTACACACCCCCAGGACCACCACTGGCCAATCAGCAATCAGCTCTGCATAGCTGAAGATGGACAGGTATTGATTAAACACAAGGCTGATGGCTTTATAACTATACAAATATTATATGTACTGATAAGCACGCAGAAAAGAGAAGGGCACACGGTTACACCAGTAGAACATCAAAAAGAGGAGAAGGTGCTCATTAAAATGCCATTATTTAATATTTTGTAGTTATTCAAGTATATTCAGTGTTCTGACATGAGAGAAACTACTTAAAGGCATCTTTTGTAAAGGAGCATGGATGACTGTTAGCAGGTTGCAGGTACAGAGAGCCCTTTTCACTACACAGCTCAGCTGGGTTTTGATGGACTCAAGGAGAGAGAAAAGCTTTCTTAATAAAAAAATATATTTATTTATTTTTGGGAGGTCTTACCTTTTGGGGAACCGAAAAGGCCTTGCAGGGCTGCAAAACAAAGGGAGGTAAATCAGGTTTACATTTAGGAGTCAAAGCAACAGCCAATCAAAACCAGATTTGCCTCGGCATCTGTGCAGGGGGAACATGTTTTTGAGCAGCAATGCAGCACACAGCTTGTGGGGAACAACTCGCAGTATTCAAACTAACATAACCAAAGAGAGACCCCATTCGAGTGTAACTTTTTTCATTCTCATTTTAAAAATACCAATCAATTGTTCTTTAGGTTATATATACAAATTTAAAAAAAACATGCACAGATGTGCAAGTGAATGAAGAATCTATTACGCTAACTGTTTTAGGCAACACAAATCACTTTCTTTAGGTCAGCTTTGTGTTTCTAATCTACAAAAACCCCACACACTGCTGCAGTGCATGAAGAATCTGTAAAGTTTAGCTAAAAGATTTAGAGGACTAGAGTCCCATTAGTGGTGATGTCTCCTGTGCCATAAACACAGACAGAGAGGATCTGCACTGGGCTTCCCCGTTGCCATATGAAGCTTTCAGCTGCTCTGGATTTGTCTGGACTAACCATCAGCACCTTCCCAGAGCAGTGGGAAGCCTCCGGGCTGCCGAGTGCAAGCATGAGTCAGAGGGAATCAGATACTGCCACCGGATCACACAGGCCCGGTACAGATAAGAGCAAGGCCAGAAGGGTGAAGGCAGGGGGGAGAGTAAAGGTGGAAGGGGTGGGTTGGAGATGTCTTCACATGCAATATACACAATGCTCATGACAGCAAATGGACAGAGAGAGGAGATGGGGAGAGACTCACGTGATCACAGCTGTGACAGAGAAATCTGTGGAAATGGACAGACTGTCCTAACTTTATGTCTAAGGAAGGACATCATGACTTCTACTGCAGCCTTGATGTTTATCCACATTCTATTCACTGCAACCTGCATGAGTATTGCACTACCAGTCACAATTTGGCACAGACCTCACAGCCCACATCAGGGACTAGGTAAGATTACACACAAGAAACGAAAACAAGGAAATCAGTATCCCAAACAGGAAGTGGACTCAGACGATCCTCTGCCTCAGCCAATCACAGCGCACGCACACAGGATATTTCAGCGTGATTGGAGCAATATGGCCAAGAGATGGATGTATTTTTCCTCCTTCCCTTTAAAAGGGAATCCATGGAATGCTATAATTAGTGGTTGCCATGGCACGGCGAGGCAGAGATGGACAAAAGCTATTGGCGGGAATTTTTCACCACTAACAACTTCTGGGGAGGCAGTAAATCCCCTTTAAAGTTAGCTGGACATGTTAATACGACAACCAGATGTTGTATGGAACTGGCTTAGAACAATTAGCATATTCTAGACAAGGTAAGTCCCATTAACACTACCACATAGAAATGGAGTGAGACTCCTTGCTATATTTTTGCATTCAAGAAAAATAGCCAGTGATTCACCTTTTAAAATGTGACAGCCTGATACTAACCAACAATGCCTAATGAAAAACATATCCCCCTTAAGTTAGCATTGTTTGCCATGGAAAAGTCTAACTTAATTTATTGCTTTTCTGTGCTGTCCATTAGTTTCCATGTAGGGGCCTTGAACGGCGGAATTCGGGACAGAGATATTATGGTCCAGAATGAAGTAGAGTTATTGGAAATAGTTGGACTGGATTCATAAAACATCTTTAGTTGAGGAGCCATCAAAAAGAGCACTGCTGCCTATTTATCTGCGAGATCTGTTTTGGATCATGATTGCATTTCAGACAAATAAGATGTATTAAACAGAGGACTATACTGTGGATTCACGACAGATATCCTCAGATACTATGGCTTCCACATGAAACAAACTTTCAAATGTTTTTTTTTCCTCTTTCAAAAAAGTACAGGCCAAGATTAGGAATTGAAGTTGGCATTCAAAAGACAAGCTTTGTGTTTCAATGCTCTTGTTATCCAATCTGTCAATGAGAGCAGCAATGTGAAGAAACGCAGACTAAAAATGTTTTTAAGGAGGCGGCAGTGGGGTGTGGAGGAGAAATCCGTTGACTGATGATCACAGTCTCTAAATCCAGCAGGATGACAAACCACGAGTCTGGTTTTTCCCACTCTCTGATCCCAGTCCCCCTTCACACAAACTCCACACATTTCTTCCACAAACTTACAACAGTTACCCTTCCTAAATGTTATTCTATTTATCAGAAAGGGGAATGTTTATGGATCACTGGGTTAATAAATAAAGCAACTTTGGAGCAGTGGTTGGGTTAGGCTGAGGCAGCCATGTTGACGTGTGGTGGAGTGAAGGAAGGCGAGAGGGGTCAGGGGTCACAGAGCTGAGGGGGGAAAACTGCTAACAGACACGGCAGATATTTCTGGAAATCGGGGGCTGCATGAAGCTTTCAAGTTAGGGCAAGAGCAATTACTGTCAACTCTCAATTATTCGCTCCTGTGATTAAAACTCGCTGGAACACTGCACACAATTAGAGGCTCATTCAAGCGATGGAATTGTAAGATTGGGTGGAATCCAAATATCAGCATGATGCATTAGGCATTACATATTGTAGCGAAATGTTGAGTAAAATAAATAAATAAATAAATAAATATATATCTCATCAGGGAGTAGCCACAAGCATGCACTTAAAGGGAGTCAGATGAACTCGTGGATACCATTTTTATGTCTCTGCATGCAGTTTGAAGGTAGTTGTTTACTAGCACAATTGCAACCTAGCATAAGCGCAGTGACTGGAAGTCTATAGTATCTCATTGCACTAACGCTAGTTAGCATTGGCTCGCGAAACTCCCACCAACTTCCTTCATACAGGGCGCAGACATAAAAAATGGTATTGACGAGTTCACCTGACTCTGGGGAAGTAGATAAAGGGCCTCATTGCCAAAATCCAGAAGCATCCCTTTCAGTCAGGGCTCATCAGCTTCCCCTGTATACCTTAAATAGATACAAGCTTGTAAGAAATAATACTGTAACATTGTACTTTCAAGTTAGTTACACCACTCAGGTCACTGATAAGGTTTATTTGGAGATAAGGCCTCTGGATGCATGCGTGTATGAGAAAATATGAGTCTGAATCAGAGATTATTGCTGTATAATAAGTCTAAGCGCAGTGTGTATGTGTGAGTGCAGAAGGGACACGGACAGCTACATCCGCCAGTGAACTGGGTCTGGAGGCCACACCTGCCATCTCCACATTCTTGGGATTGAAATATGGGCGTGTGCAAATTCCAGGCAAACAGGCCGGATTTCAACACTGTAGCCAATAGTTACAAGCTGTCCAAGAGATGTCTTTATTATCCTGTGACCTCGCTCCCTTTATAGCAACCAGCTTAACCCCCTGAGTCCAGGGGCTTCAGAACCACAATCCAAGGAATGTGAGGGTATTGCACATGCCATCACCAACCCTGCACTGCACTAACCAGCAGACATCTTTGTAAACTAGTCCAAGAAGGGCGAATTACGCAATACACGAGTCACTATGCAAATAATGAAAAATGACGTGTCGTGAATTATTTAACGTAAGCCTAGTCACTTATGGTGTTCAGATGTTTGCTAAATAGGCTAGGTCAATGATGAACATTTTAACCATACTAGGGTTGGGCGATGTCAACCTTTTTCCTATCCTGATTATGTATGTACCCATATGATGACATTTCACCCCCTATTGGCCAACCAAAATTGTATAAAAAAAAATAACGACAGTTGGGTTATAATGCAAAATCGAACGCAACTGGTTGAATCATGACGAAAGTTAATGTTGTTGAAAGCCTGGGCAAAGCCTAAGTGCAGGCAACTCTTTTCTAATATCCCTTTCTGGAGGAGGAGCTGCAGCATGGAGCAGGTGTGTGTGTGTGTGGTGTGTGGTGTGTGGTGTGTGGTGTGTGTGTGTGTGTGTGGTTGAAGTCGGAAGTTTACATACACCTTAGCCAAATACATTTAAACTCAGTTTCTGACATTTAATCCTAGTAAAAATTCCCTGTCTTAGGTCAGTTAGGATCACCACTTTATTTTAAGAATGTGAAATGTTAGAATAATAGTAGAGAGAATGATTTATTTCAGCTTTTATTTCTTTCATCACATTCCCAGTTGGTCAGAGGTTTACATACACTCAATTAGTATTTGGTAGCATTGCCTTTAAATTGTTTAACTTGGGTCAAACGTTGCGGGTAGCCTTCCACAAGCTTCCCACAATAAGTTGGGTGAATTTTGGCACATTCGTCCTGGCGGAGCTGGTGTAACCGAGTCATGTTTGTAGGCCTCCTTGCTCGCACATGCTTTTTCAGTTCTGCCCACAAATTTTCTATGGGATTAAGGTCAGGGCTTTGTGGTGGTCACTCCAATACCTTGACTTTGTTGTCCTTAAGCCATTTTGCCACAACTTTGGAAGTATGCTTGGGGTCATTGTCCATTTGGAATACCCATTTGCAACCAAGCTTTAAATTCCTGACTGATGTCTTGAGATGTTGCTTCAATATATCCACATACTTTTCCTCCCTCATGATGCCATCTATTTTGTGAAGTGCACCAGTCCCTCCTGCAGCAAAGCACCCCCACAACATGATGCTGCCAACCCCATGCTTCATGGTTGGGATGGTGTTCTTCGGCTTGCAAGCATCCCCCTTTTCCCTCCAAACATAACGATGGTCATTATGGCCAAACAGTTACATTTTTGTTTCATCAGATCAGAGGGCATTTCTCCAAAAAGTACGATCTTTGTCCCCATGTGAAGTTGCAAACCGTAGTCTGGCTTTTTTATGGCGGAGCAGTGGCTTCTTCCTTGCCGAGCGGTCTTTCAGGTTATGTCGATATAGGACTCATTGTACTGTGGATATAGAAACTTTTGTACACGTTTCAGCCAGCATCTTCACTAGGTCCTTTGCTGTTGTTCTGGGATTGATTTGCACTTTTTGCACCAAAGTACGTTCATCTCTAGGAGACAGAACGCGTCTCCTTCCTGAGCGTATGATGGCTGCCTGGTCCCATGGTGTTTATACTTGCGTACTATTGTTCGTACAGATGAACATGTTACCTTCAGGAGTTTGGAAAATGCTCCCAAGGATGAACCAGACTTGTGGAGGTCTACAATTTTCTTTCTGAGGTCATGGCTGATTTCTTTTGATTTTCCCATGATGTCAAGCAAAGAGGCACTGAGTTTGAAGGTAGGCCTTGAAATACATCAACAGGTACACCTCCAATTGACTCAAATGATGTCAATTAGACTATCAGAAGCTTCTAAAGCCATGACATCATTTTCTGGAATTTTACAAGCTGTTTAAAAGGTACAGTCAACTTAGTGAAGGTAAACTTCTGACCCACTGGAATTGTGATACAGTGAATTATAAGTGACATAATCTGTATGTAAACAATTGTTGGAAAAATGGTGTCATGCAACTAGTAGGTGTCCTAACCGACTTGCAAAAACTATAGTTTATTAACAAGTAATTTGTGGAGTGGTTGAAAAACGAGTTGTTTTCATGACTTCAACCTAAGTGTATGTAAACTTCCCACTTCAACTGTATATGTGTGGTTAGCTGTGATGGCGCAATAACTGTCTGATGAGGAACGGGCGGTCTTCAGAACTGGATAATAATAGGGAGGAAAAGCATTTGTTTCATCCATCATAAACCGGTGATTGAGAATAGCCTTGGCTTAGGCTACAGACTTTCATTCTGGTTATTTTTGAAAGCCACAACTTTAGGACCTTTTGTAGCCTAGAATATTTGGGAAATAAGCCATTTTTTCATGACTTTAACTCGTCTTAAGGCTTTTATGATAGGCCAGTAAGAGGAATGAGGATGGGTTAGTGGCCATTTGGTTTGCAATCTCGATTGGAGGTTTGCATAAATTATTTTGCTTAAACTTGTCATTTTTATTATTTGTTTCCTCATTATTAGTCCCTTTTTTAAAACATCTAAAACACAAGATAGTTCAGGTGTACATTACATTAACAAAAAATATGAATGGGTGTAAGCTATAGACTAAAGCCCATGCATCCGACAGACAATATTCTCGGACATTTCGCGCTGCTTTGGTGGAATTCTCCGCTCTGTCTGGACTACATTCCTCTCTTGCGTTCTGTATCACATATTTATTGAAATAAGTTATAGCAAATAGGAACAGGCAAATTACTAGGAATGTCACTTGTGTGCTGCCCTGCTCCAAGACTCCGTTCTTTACTGCGGGGCACCTGTCAAGTTCAAATAGGCTAAACCACCGCCTGTCACATCACAATATCGTCACCATTGACAATAGTTGTCAATTATCATCGATAGACGATGCCACCTTAATATCGCCCAACCCCAATTCCTACAAAATACCACCAATACTAATGAATAATCACACATCTCATAAACATCACTATGGATGTCGTGTCAGTCTTGACACAGATTCGACGGGAGGCAGCACTAGAGGAGTGTGTTGTATGTTGGCCTATCCCTATGACAGAACAACAGGTCTAAGTCACTGTTGCTGAACACGTTCAGAGCAAGAGGCTCCACAAGACCTCCCAGCAGCGGAACCAATCGCTTTCAGCTGCCAGCCCCAACCCATTACGTCCAACATCCGCCGTCAGACTTGGAGGACTGGGCTTCTGAAAGATGGGAGACTGTGTTCCCATTTGCTGCTTGCATGACCGGGACTCCTCTACTGCACAAAGTCAAGGAGCGGAACCAATGGCAAGCAGCTGTGCTGACCAGTCATCTGCTCTTCCAGTGTCTTTATGAAGACATCCAACAACTTAAGTCCTGGAAGCTGCCTGGTAAGGAGATCTGGACGTTTTAGCATGCTTGACATGAGCTGCCCGCCCTTAGTTGACACACTGTTACTGCTTTAGCCAACTCTATTGCAGTTGTCATGCTGGCTAAAGAGTTCAACAGAATGGTAACCAGGCTAGAGTTGCCCTGCCTGTTGTGGTGGCCATTTTGAGACTAAACCTCCCACACATCATTTGGCCCAATGTCAAGGTACGCCCTCCATTAAGACTTATGTGATAAGGTGCATACATGTCTAGACAGAAAGGTAAACTCATTTAAAAAAAGCCCAAGCACCACATATTCCTCTGTTTACCTACAATATCCAGTTTCAAGCACAGCTGTGCCTCTAGCTCCTGCCTGGGTCTCTTTGATCCAGCATGCTACTGTTTGTTGCCCTGGGACTGATCTCAGAGATAATCAGAGTATTTTTTGCGTAAAGAGATCAATTTTTCACCCTTTTCATCTCCTTCTCCCTAGACATCCTCTGTACACTACTCTATACATGTTCTCTGCTCTCTCCGGGCCATCTAAGGCCACAGTGTCTGAAGGCTCTCCAGCTCTAACCGCAGCTCGTGACAAAGAGGGTTTGGCAAGACGGCGCTGTGACATCTTAGAGGTGTCTGGTGACACAGCCGTCTGGTGAGCTGCAGACCACGGCCAAGGGCTGTTGGGACTGTGAGGCTGAGCGTCAGTGATGGAGTCCGACCTGTCCTCTCTGGGCTGAGAGAGTGAGTGTGAGGAGGGGGCCGGCCGAACTGGAACATTCCAACCGTTAGCTAAGTTCACCAAGTGCACAGAGGCAGGAGAAGAAAAAAAAGAGACAAAGCAAAGTGATTCATAGGAACCCTCACATCTACAGTACATCAGAGTGACGTCAGGACACCGAGCTGCATGCATTTTCATGTAAATGTGTGAATATTCATTAAATCCAGGATGAAAAATACATGTATTCTCAAGACAGGTTTTGAACTACTATAAGAACAAATGAGAGGGGAGTAGCACTGATTGTAGCACTGGAGCGAAGTGTACCTACTGGACCCATTTTGACGAAGGTCCATTATAAACAAAATAAACCATGCAATTCTGTACATACGAGTGAGCCATTATTCCTTGACCCTATATACACCACTTGGACAGGTTGTTATAAGGGCATCCACAAGGGCTCATGTTACATGCTAGTAACTATTTATATAGCATTACACAAATGTTATCAAATCTTCCATTATGCTCATTTCCCCAGGGAGCCGAGTCAGCCGTGGGAGAACCTGTAGTGCAGGCCTAGAGCCTCAGAGTGTGGAGATAATACCAGCCAGCCAGCCACAGCCAGCCTTTTATCCACATGAAGCCTCAACAACTGTTCCCTCCACCAGAAGAAGAAAAAAGAGAGCAACCTAATTTGAAGTTATGACAGAGTGCTGTTCAGATTCAGCTTTGATCCTGGTTTATAGGATAGTATGGCTCTTTGATCTTGGGTGGGTACCTTTATGGGCTTTGCTTTGCCTCATGCTCAGGGGCCATACAGTATAAAGCGGGGTCTGGAGCAGAGCCACTGGGAGCTCACCCCTCTTATTATCCACCCGCGCAGGTACGGGGGTCAGCTGCCTCACCCCCTGATTCCCTCACCCCCCATCTCCCTCACCCGTGGACGAGAGCAGCCGGATTGGGGAAGGTTCACACATGGGACACACTACTAGCGTTTGTCCTTGGTGAACTTCTTCTCATCACTCATCCTTCAGGGAGGAATAAGGAAAAACACCACACTAAGGCCACAGCTACCCCGCTCTATCCCCCCTCTTACATTATAATACTGACATTAGAAAAAGGGCATGAACTTACCCTCTGGTCTTTAGAACTTCCTGAAATGTTCATGACTTAACAACCTGTAACTTGGATCATTAAGTTGGGTTTCTTCAGGTGAAAACGTCTAACATCAACAAACGCGGCTTACAAGCTTTTAAGAGACCCAGATTGCCACCTTCAACAGCAAATGAACTGCTGAAGTAACTGGCCCGGAGGGTCCAATTGCTCAAGTTTTACAACAGGCAGAAGTGTCTCGGAGTGTCAAAGTAGGTGATAAATTGTCCCTGAGGGGGAAGAAAAAAGCTTTTTGGCCCAAATCTGTTGGTCCTGTGTAAAGGTATGCATGGGGTAAAAACATTATCTACAACATCGCAACCCTGAGCCCTGGGGGCAGAAACAGAGTAGTGTTGACCTGTCTCTCAGTGGAACTTCTCCCTGTACTCATGTAGCAGGCTAAATCACACACACACACACACACACACACACCTCTCCCTTGATCAGGAATGGGCTGGAGTGCGTGCTGTGGTGTACTAGGCTACTGCCTGTGCTTAACTCACTCCACATAGATGCAGACCTGTTCTAAGAAGCCAACAGAACGCTCTGGAAGCTAACTGGGTAGTTCTGTGGAATTACAGGGTGGAGATAAAGTAGAACCAGGCCGCTCCCTCCCTCCATCCCTGCTTTCCCTCGTGTTTTGTGTCTTTCTGGGGCAGGCGGTGCTCGTCTCTCCTTTCCCCTGATCTCCCCACAGACACCAGGGTGCATCCTTAGCAGTCAGTGTTGAGGCTCAGTGTGATAGATGTCTCTGTATAGTGGTTAATGGGCCAAATGGATAAAATGCTAGCGTGAAAAGCCCTGCTGCTACTTCACAAGGGTTCACATTGAGGACTCCAGGCTCCTCAGACCGCAGCAGGCATCGCAAAACAGTTGTTATTCTTGATAATGCGCAAAGCCTTGTCAAACTGGCACCCTGAAATCCATAGCACAAAGATCATTTTCAGGCCGCCTGGCCGGTCGGGGCTTGCAGCTGTCAGACAGTTCGGGTATATTAGTTAATGTTTCCAAAAGAGATCTCTCACTGGGGAAAGATACGAGTCGTGATCTTAAAAAATAAAATAAAAAGTTTAAAGGGAAACCTTTGGGAGTTCTCAGAAACAACAGGCTATGAATTCATGTCATATTCAACTGACAGGAATTCTTAAATTCATCCAATACAACAGGAATTCTTAAATTCATCCAATATAATGAAACGTTCAGGCCGGATGAGGTGTCATGTTTAATACGTGTTCCTGTGCACCAGGGAAACCCCCCTACCTCCAGTCAAAAAACTGTACTTGAGTACGAAATCAAACAGGCGTGAGTTAACAAAATAGACCTTTCTATAGAAAAGGGAAGAAATGCCTGCTATCCGAGGAGGCATGAAACCAATCCAAACTTGTGGCCGCTAAAATAACAGGAATGTAGCAGGAAGCGATGCATGGGCAAAAGCCCTCCCCGGGTGAGTGGAGAGAGAGGTTATAATCATGACGTGACCCTGGATAGTTCAGTGTCAGCGGGCTCTTTGGGGGTTGTTCAGCCATGAAAGGTCAGGCCAGTCTCGGCAGCACAGGTAGATGCCACTCTCTATCTGGGAGTGCAGCTGGAGCCGAAAAGGTGCCTTGAGAGCATTCTATCAAAACAAATGTCAGACTTGGAAGAACCCAGAGCCTGAACCTATTGAGATGAGGCTAACTGGAGTCAAACGGCAGCCAAACAGCTGACTTCCCAAGGTCACAGACTTATCTACTGCTCTGACTGATCCGTTTCCCCCTGATCCTCAAATCATAGAAAAACAGACACTGACAATCTTAATGCATTTCCCAGACCACCATATAGATCCTACCGCTGCTCAACCGTTCTGCTGAGCTGACCTTTTCCTTCATAGTGGATTTCCATCCTTACGTCCAAGGATAAATCCATTCACTTCTCAGAGTAAAACAGAGAGATCGAGAGAGACTCATTTTACAATGGGAGGATTAATACGCTGCATGTGTCTCAACAGGAGTTCTATAGTTTCTTGATTGTATAGTTCTTGGACAAACACACAAAAGCCTGAAAAGCCCTGGGGAAGAAACTCCAGTGCAACCTTATCGGAAGGAGGAGGGGGTCTCCATAGCTGGGCGTAACGACCAAGTGCTGTGATCATACACATAATCCTCTGCCTAATCTCGCGGATTACAGCCTTTGAGATCAAACTGATATTTGACACGATCTTGTCTGACTGCGTACCCTCAAATTACCAAGGCATTAAAAGGCCTCTCCCTCCATGCGAAGAGGGATTCTGTGGCGCACCGTGCTCCAACACGGGGGAAAAGGAGAGGCCCAAAGCCCTGAACGTCTGGGGCCAGCCAGGGACTGGGAGACTGTACCAGACAGCCAGACTTATCCTTCTCTCTTATCTTCCAATCTCCAATCTCTCTGGAGACATTGGAGGCACAATACCACTGTAAAGGGGATCGGATTTGAGAGCAACTCAACATTGGCCTTTAATTCAAACCTGCCATCACAGAACAAGAGGGACCTGTTTACTAAATACAGAGCCGTTCAACATTAGAGAGGCACATGGCAGAGGAACATCTGCTCTTCATTCAGACATGGATTATATATATATCCATTTATTTTTTTTACGAAAGCCACAGATGCCAGTGAATGCATCCAAATGGCTGAAATGCTATTCTTTGCCACATTTTCCCACCCAACTGCATAATGTGCGTGGATGGAGTTTGTACCCACCCAATACGAGTACATAAACCAAAGCTCTCACAGCCACCCACAGAGAGCATCTCTCTAATGGACTTACAGGGATCTAAATCCATTTGGCAGGACATTTCCATGCGAAAAGTAAGCAAAAATAGTCTTACACAAATCAACCTCCCCGAAAGTACTTACTACCATGAAGAGGAGCTGAGCTGAGCTGAGTAAATAATTAATAATATTCAATATTTATATTTATACTTCATTTTGTTTGCTGTGGAGTTAAATATAGAACTGTGTAAACGATTAGGGGTGAAAAACAAGATGCAAAATATGTCCCACTTAAAGAAATGTTTGCCAAAAAAATGTGTTCAGATCCACCATCCCAGTCTGAACGCAGGGAATGTGCAAGTCACGTTTTTTTTTTTTTTTTATTCAAAACTTTCAACTCACGTGTCCCAGGACAAAACTCTACCGAAGCCTCTAACAACTAGTCATACACCACCAAGAACAAACATATACAACTCCCACAAGAGTCAAAACTATTGTTGATTCTTAATGTACGTTCAAAACATGTACTTGAGGGTCTTTCTCCCTCTGGTCCACCATTACAATACGGAGATGGAGCAGGGAGGAGAGACATACTTGCAGAGATGGTCTGGCTGAGCTGTGTGTTGGTACTGTCTGTTTGTCTGGGAAATAGGACAGACAGACCATCAAACCATCAGCACCTCTCCTAGAAAAGCCTCAGAGCCGATGAGAGAGGGGAGGCTTGGGAGAGGCCAGGGGACATTCCCTGTGGATTGACTGGACGGGCTGGGGCCTGGGGAAAGACAGTGGCCCTGTATCCCCTGGGGTTCTCAAAGCTCTCTTTCATTGGGGCTTGGGGGTGCAGGGAGGGCGGTGGCTCTGGGGCTGGTATTGTGCTCCCTGGGTGCCTGGCTGGCTGACCCCTCCTCCTCCCTGCATCTGCTGGCTAAGCTGACCCCTGGGCCTACAGGTTATCTCCCGAGGACAACAACCTGGACCTCCACATAGCAGAACATTCAGGACTGGGACAACAGGCAGGCAGAGGGATTATATAGCTGAATTTAGAAGAGTGTGTGAGAAGAGAAAGGAAGGCATTTAAAACTATGTATTGACTTCTCAATACAGGGTCCAATGCTGTGGCATGCAAGCAGTTGAATGACTGGCATGGTGTAATGAAAAAAATTACAATGTCATGTAATCATAGTAAAATATCTGAAACATTGTCAACATTTGCTATCAGAATTTAAAACCTCCCCTATATACAGTTGACTCAAAACACATTCCTCTGAAGCATAACTGGGGAAAAAGTCAAGGCTCCAGTTACAAGTATGTACATATGGTACTGCATATCACCCATAACATTATCGCTAAACACTGTGACTAGGGTGGTATGCTACCGTAATGTTCTGTAATTTAGAACTGAATCATTTCTCTCATATATATATATATATATATATATAAAACAGTAGTTTTACAATGGGTGGATTAATGCGCTGCATGTGTCTCACCAGGAGATACATGCAGCGCATTTATATCACACACACACACAGAGTAACAGTCAAAAGTTTGGACACCTACTCATTCAAGGGTTTTTCTTCATTTATACATTGTAGAATAATTAGTGAAGACATCAAAACTATGAAATAACACATGGAATCATGTAGTAACCAAAAAAAAGTGTAAAACAAATCAAAATATATTTTAGATTTAAGATTCTTCAAAGTAGCCACCCTTTGCCTTGACAGATTTAAACACTCAACCAGCTTCATGAAGAATGCTTTTCCAACCGTCTTGAAGGAGTTCCCACATATCCTGAGCACTTGTTGGCTGCTTTTCCTTCACTCTGCGGTCCAACTCATCCCAAACCATTTCAAATGGGTTGAGGTCGGGTGATTGTGGAGGCCAGGTCATCTGATGCAGCACTCCACCACCCTCCTTGGTCAAATAGCCCTTACACAGCCTGAAGGTGTGTTTTGGGTCATTGTCCTCTTGAAAAGCAAATGATAGTCCCACTAAGCGCAAACCAGATGAGATGGCATATCGCTGCAGAATACTGTGGTAGCCATGCTGGTAAAGTGTGCTTTAAATTCTAAATAAAACACAGACAATGTCACCAGCAAAGCACCCCCACACCTCCTCCATGCTTCACGGTGGAAACCACACATGCAGAGATCATCTGTTCACTTACTCTGCGTTTCACAAAGACACAGCGATTGTATCCAAAAATCTCAAATTTGAACTCAGACCAAAAGGACAGATTTCCACCGGTTAAATGTCCATTGCTCGTGTTTCTTGGCCCAGGCAAGTCCCTTCTTCTTATTGGTGTCCTCTAGTAGTGGTTTCTTTGCAGCAATTTGACCATGAAGGCCTGAATCACAGTCTCCTCTGAACTGTTGATGTTGAGATGTGTCTGTTACTTGAATTTTGATGCATTTACTTGGGCTGCCATTTCTGAGGCTGGTAACTCTAATGGACTTATCCTCTGCAGCAGCTGTGGTGGTCCTCATGAGAGCCAGTTTCATCATCGCACTTGCTGGTTTCTGCAACAGAACTTTCAAAGTTCTTGAAATGTTGCAGATTGACTGACCTTCGTGTCTTAAAGTAATGATGGACTGTCATTTCTCTTTGCTTATTTGAGCTGTTCTTTTCATAATATCGACTTGGTCTTTTACCAAATAGGGCTATCTTCTGTATACCACCTGTATCTTGCCATAACACAACTGATTGGCTCAAACGCATCAGGAAGGAAAGAAACTCCTTAAATGAACTTTTAACAAGGCACACCTTTACATTGAAATGCATTCCATCTCACTACCTCATGAAGCTGGTTGAGAGAATGCCAAGAGTGTGCAAAGCTGTTATCAAGGCAAAGGGTGGCTAAATATATTTTGATTTGTTTAACACTTATGGTTACTACATGACTCCATATGTGTTATTTCATAGTTTTGATGTCTTCATTAATATTCTACAATGTAGAAAATAGTAAAAAAGAAAGAAAAACCCTTGAATGACTAGGTGTGTTCAAACTTGACTGGTACTGTATAATGTATTCATTTTTTATATCCGTGTCCATATTATTCAGTGTCCATCTGGTTCAAGAAGGAAAAAAAGCCTAATTAATGAAAAAAAGCATCTAATCAACAATGGCATTTTCAATTCACTCTGCAACTGTTGTCTTTATTCACAGCTGCCATCAAATTCTGGTAGTTTACTGGTAAACTTCAAAGTTTTCACTAACATACCCTCTCTGTGCAACCCTAACTGTGACATGTTAGTAAGCATTCAGTCACCACCCAATTGGAAGGGAAATGCAATGAAAGGGCTTCTGTTGGAGAGGCAGGTAATAGAGATATGCCTGAGGCCACCCCATGGCAGAGAGAAGCACAAACTGGCGCACAAACACACAGTCATCACACACGTACCTGAGGCCGGCCACATTGGGCTGGTTCTGGAGGTGCTCCTGCCAGCGGTGGTGTAAACAGAGGGATGGAGGGGAGGCCTGCAGGCAGCAGGAGCAGGAGCCCGGGTGCAGTTGCAGGGCGGGAGCATGGGTCTGGAAGATGTGGCACTCCTGCTGGTTGCCGTGGCAGCACAAGGGGGGATGGAATGGGCAGCGGTGGCAGCACGGGGGAGGTGGAGACAGCGGAGGAGGCGAGGGGGAGGTGGTGGTGGAAAGTGTGGAGGGCAGGAGCTTGGCCAACCTTTGAGAGTCTGTGAGGTGTGAAGAGGAGGTGGACGAGGAAGGGGCCCTAAGGGAGCCGTTCTGCTTGACAGCGCCCCCGTCCAGACTCACTCTGGATCTCTGCTGGGGCTCCTTGTGTGGAGGCGTTGGCCTTGGTTGGTGCCTATGCCTCTGCTGTGTTCTAGGTGTGGAAACAACGCTGACGTCCCCTCCTTCCGTGTTGCTGAGGCTGGCACTGGAAGCTGGGCTGCCGGTGCCACTGGCCATTGTGGTAACGCTGGGTGGCAGGCTGGCATTGCTGAGGAGCAGGAGGTCACCGTTGGCGTCGCTCAGGGCCATGGTCCTCTTTCCTGCCGGCCTGGCGCGGGGTTTGCCACTCCTCTGTAGAAAAAAAAATGGGAGGAAAAGCAGACAGGCGCATAGTTAACTCTTTACTGTAGCCAGCCATGTTGACGTTCAGTTGAACATTGACTCTATTCACACGGAGCTGATGAGCTGAGCGGAGCAGCAAGGGGAGAGCGTGTGGACGCCTGAGCCCAGGGAACCGTGTGGGCAAAGGGGAGAGAATGAGAGAGTAAAACGCATAAGGGTTCAAAACTCAAGATCTGAACAGAATGCAACGAACGGTTAGCAAAACAGATTATTACCTTGCTCTTTCTAGACGAGGAAGAGGTTGGGAACAGGTATAAGCGAGACGAAAGTCAAGGGATCAATCTTCGTTGATTTACTCAAAGCTAAACAGCAGATATTAGTCACTTTAACCATATTTGTCTTCTTCATTGCCATTTTTGTCTGAAGGGTGATGTATAAAGTATGAATATGCCAGGGTATGAATTGGCAGCCTGTGTGCAGGGAAGCCTGCGCTCTCTACATTATGAAATGTGTAAAACGGTTTCTACAGAAAGAGATTAAACAGAGGTCTCTCAGTCTTTATGATGCTAGAGTTTCAGCCCCTATGACAGAATATGTTCAGGCTATGTCTATGTGTAATGTAAAATACCTTCAGTTGGGACATTTTAGAGTAAGAAGAAAAAAAAAAGAATGTCTGCGGTTTAACCATGATTCGCTTGACACACTTCAAAAGCAGTGAATTGCCTTTCACAGGTAATGCACGGTTGTGGTGAGTTGTGAAGTTGGAACGTTGCCCAACTCCAACCCCCGCTGAAACAGACTTGACGTAAACCCAGATGAATAAATCGCACTCGGTCTATTGTGAAGGGGAGTCCTGTGCGAACCTCATCTCCCTTTAAGACTAATGGCTGAGGTTGTGAGGAAAAACGACTTCTCACTAGTTCCCACACAATACTGTCTACTTCATCCCCATCATGCCTAGGACAGAGACAAACATGGAAGTGCACTAGTAGATGGAAATGTACTACGGTGCAGAAATCCCCCTGAATATAGCAATAAACTATTACTACCAGATCAGAACTGATAACATATAGCCTTAAAAATGAATCTACTGAACGTAGTTTATATTCCCCTTGATTTTCCTATATGATAAACTATGCAACATTTTAAAGGCCCACGGCAGTCAAATATTTGATTTTCCTGTGTTTTAAATACATTTCCACACTGTGAGGTTGGAATAATACTGTGAAATTGTGAAAATGAGGATATTGCCTGAAATTTCAGCCTGTTTTGGTGGGATGGAGCTTTGGCCTGTCTGGTGACATCACTAGGTGGTCAATTAGCTAATAGACCAATAAGAGAGTTCCCAAACCTCTCTGCTAATAACAGCTAGTTTTCCCCTCCCCACTCAGACCACTCCCAGACAGTCCTACCAAAATTCTTACTTAAGAAATGTCTCATTAGTAAGAAGCTATTTTTTATCATTTTAATTGAAAACAATGACAGTAAGGTACTTAATTGTTACCCAGAAATGGTTTGATATGGAGATAGAAACAGCTGCAATGGGCCTTTAAGGCTTCCTTATTTTACCGGCCTTGTAGACATTTTTGCTTTTAAAAACCATCACATATCTGTCAAAACAAACTTGACTCATGACCCAGCTTACTTGCAAATAACTTTCCCTCCAAAAAAACTCACTACAGACCCATTTCTCAAAGTTTGGGTTGCCTCTATGTGAGACAGCATGCAATCACAGTACACAGTCGTAGGCTATATCAAATATTTTGATGGCAAACTAAATGTGTTTGTGTTCAACTGACACCCATTAGGATATATCATATAGCCTACTTGGCTAAACTTCATGTCCATGCAGGGAAACAGCCATGCGACACAGTGAATGTGAATGATTGTGTTCTGCAACGCCTCAACATGAGTGAGGGGGCAACATGAGACTGACAGCCAGGTCGGGTCGGACCTGTGGGATTTGGGGGGGGGGGAAGAACTTCAACCTCTGTCTGAAGAGCTCCGGATAGCAGGCAGTGCAGCAGGAACTAGGTTTACATTTTCAGTCTACCATACATGACAAGTTACGAACAATGATTTTTTTTAAAGTTGAAAAGCTGGCAATGAAACAATTAAAAAGTATGAAAAAGAGACTTTATGTAAGTAGCCTGGACCTTTGTCAATGAAATTGTGATTATTCTTTGCTAAATAATCAGTTGCACAACCTAATAATGCATCCCTCTACCAGTACACATCTGCTTTCAACATTGCTCCACTGCCACAGGAATTCAGCAGGAAGCTGTGTGTGCTCCAATAGTGAGGGTTGCCATCCAGGTGAGACATCTAGGCCAATCTGCAGTCTGACACAAACAGGGGACTGTGCCCTTAGGAAATAACAGATCGATCAGTGTGGGACGGATGCCCTAAAAACAAACGCTGACAAAATGTCCTTCATTTTTTAGTAATAAACAATGCACTATTTATAGCTCCTATTTTCAATGTGTATCTGCAAACACTGATCTGAAAACTCATTTTGGTTTTGAGTGCAGTGGTTTTAAGAAGTGACAGTCACTGTTTGACTGACATGGGGTCTGTGGAAACTGGAAAGGCTGAGAATAACGGGATGCGTTTTTCTGCTTTCAAGTTGAGTTCATGATTATGGGGTGAGACCTGTGCAACTACCAGGTATGCAGCAGGAGGCAAAGTACCTCATCCCTTCAATTAAAGCTAATTGACGGTAATTATGAGGACTCAGTCAAGACAGTTAATAACTTCAGCCTAATAACATCTTGGAAACTACAAGCACATGCCTGAGAGGGCTACGTACGAGGACTTTGGCATTCGTATTCTAGTGACGGAGAAGCTTTTGACAAGGCTGCCCCTTTGGCCCATTTCCACAGCTGGGTTTTACATACCTATATGAAGTTGGCTTGCTCAAGGCTAGTAGTGTCTCATGTTAAAATAGGTAAATAAACTAGTCTGCTGTAGTGGATCATAAAATCATGCCGTAAACAATGTGAAGCTCAAATGAAGATAGACAAGAAATGTGTTGTTTCTATTGTATACATTAATAACCATCGTTTATTATACATAATGCATTGCTCCACAGATAAGGAATTTAAAAAAAAAAATGTAAATATGTTGCACCATTATGACATTGGAAACCATATAAATATTTTGTCGTCAAACGCAGTTTTTGTTAAATCTTCAAAAGTAAGCTATGACCACCATTTTTCCCCCATTTCATATATTTGTACTTTTTATACGAAGCTGCTGTCACACAAGACGCGTATCCGTTATGTCGGTATGATCATATAGGCATATTAGCCTACCAAATATAATGTTGATCAACTAAAGTTATGTAGGCTACACAATGAGAGGAAAAAGCGTGTAAAACAAATATTCGGAGAGGAAGCTACGCCGGTGTTCAGAAAAAGACCGGGACATCCCATTAGGCATAACATCACTTGCCCTTTTCATTATGTCGTTCCGATACTTTGCAGCAGCGGAGACGGAATCCGCTATCTGTATATTATTATAAAACCCCTCTTTAGTACCATACACAGTAGGAACAACAGACATATATTTAAATCATTTAGATTAAGGGGTATAAACACATCCGTATTTTCAGAGGGTCAATCCATAGTCGACATTTAACGGATACATAAAAAGTACACCGTTTCACAGGTTTGATACCTTATCGAAGTGTTGGAGCTCTGGATGTTTGCGTTCCGTTCGTGCTCGTCGAAGTTTAAAATATTCACCGAAAATGGCTTCGGTTTACAGTATCCACCACTTGTTCAACAAAACACTCCAAAAAAAGAGAGCAACAAGTCGCAGCGAAAGAAGTTAGTTTCTAACGGGGAAGCGGACAGGCAGAATGACAAACACATGCACCCTGTCTCGGGTAGGCGGTGTGTTGGGACTGCGCACCTAGCCCACTGATAGGACGTTTATGACGCTCTGAGACTTTTAACCCAATCAGTGCCTCTGCAGCACACGACAGCTGGAGGAACGAAGGTGCATCACCACTAGGAAACAGCACAAACAACTAACATTTGAGTGTTATGAGTCTGACTTTCATTATCACAACAGGAAAATGAAAAAAAATATTAGGAGCTTGTTTTAGGATGAAAATGTTATTCAGTCAATCCCTGACTATTATTGAGAGGTTTCTAAGTCCCAGATTCAATCCAATCGTGCCTTGTCCGCTATGCACCTTTTAATTGCAACGTTATCTTCACGGCAAATGCTGCATATGGGCTCAATAGGACATTGCGATAAGCACCCATTAACGCGGATCTACCGCGGAACATATTGAATCTAGGCCTTCCAGATGCATTTTACACAAATTCCCAGTCAGAGGACATGTGAGAGAAAAATGACCCAACATCAAGTTTACAAATTAAATTGACCAATAAAACCAGCTGTCAACAGACTACTTAAGTCGTGAAATAATCACTTCTTTGTTTAGTTTGACCTAAAAACCCTTTATGACCCCATCCATGGCATCACACATCAAATTAAAGATTATACACTAGATATGTTCAGTCCTTTGGCTGTGTTGTGTATAACTTAATAATCCCCTAAAAAATATTACTCCCCTTTACCTCATAGACCTCTCCACCCTGCCCATTTGATTGAGAACTCACAGTGGACTTTCTGATAATATCCAAACTCAAGCAAGAGCTCCTCTTCCAGACTCTTGGAAAATAACTTTTTGTGCTTGGAGCATTCTGCTCAGCAGGAGTGATTCTTCATCACGTGGAATCATGGGAAGAGAGAGGTCATACCTGGCTTTAATTTCAGCTGTCTGCTAGCATCAGGACACAGTTCATATAGCACACCATAATATGCAGTGCACTGCAGTAGGGTGCTGGCTACATGGAAAGTATCCTAGGTTTTCTATGTTTAGAACAGTTGTGTTGAACACCGTTTACCACAAGTCAACTTTCATTGAATCGTAAACTGCTGTATACATTGTGGTGTGTTATACAGTATATATTTACAATTCTGTAGCTTCAATAAGCTATCGTAATGTTACCCTAGCAGCACTTCTCCACATCCAACACAAATCTTTAGACAAACACTTTCCCTGTTTAAATGAATACGAGCCAACAATAACAATATAGCCTAATGTAGGCCTACTTGCAAAGCAGACATCCAGTAGACCTACACTACGTAGGCTACAAACAGAAAATAACAAGTGATTTATAAAAATAACAACTCAGAACCAAAAAGGTCCCATTCAACAAGAAAGCTTGTGTGTGTGACCAAACATGATTATCACCTATTAATATACAGTTGAGTACAGGCTATATTACAGGCTAGTTAGCTCTGTGTGAATAAACAGCTTTACAGTTAAAGGGCAGTGCCTATAGCCCCATTAAACCTCATGAGTAGGTAGGATTATCACACTAAAGCCTGGCGTATCAGTATCCAGCCATGCCTGTGGTGGTCATGTGCCTGGTCAGCCCAGGCCATCCGAGCCGAGCGAGGATTCCCCCTTTGAAATAACAGGAGCCCGGCTAGCTGGCAGGCCGCTGCAGCCCTGGATGGCAGGGAAACCACATCAAAGGGCACAGTAACTGGAAGGAGCTGTAATCAAAGCATACTGGTCCCAGCAATGATCACCCACAGCTCATCAAACTGACAGGGTCAGCCAACAACAAAATAAATGGAGGGAAGTAGGAAGGGAGAGAGTTGTTTCTAAACTCTTACAGGAATTGACTTGGAGTAAGACAGTTGTTCCCTGTTAAGATTGAGGCGCTAATGGAAATGTGATAAAGTTTTAAAATAGCATGATCAATTGGAGCTTGTTCTTCCTAAATGCAAGGGTCAAAGTAACGTTGAACGTACTAGGGTGACAAAAAAACTGAATGATCCCATACAAAAGATGCACATTTGGGTTTACACAGATGCAGAATACATTTAAGCCTATGCTTAAACAAAATGCAGCACAAATGCCCAAGGTAGAGCCAAAGCCACTCCCTCTTGTACATTCCAAGGACATAAAACATCAAAGAGCTAAAAGAGAAAAAACACGCACTGCACGAAGCCTTCCTGCTATAAATTAAACATGATCCAACTCGCTTTTGATTTGGAAGCACATTTACGGTGACCTAATAGGCAATCATGAAAGCTGAAATCAGACAGGAACCGTCAGGTAATGTTACAACCCCATTGTGCAGCCCCTGCATGTGGTAATGGGGGGGGGGGGCAGTATCTTGCAGCATTGCTCACATTGCTCTGTGGCTTCTGTGTGTCTGGATTTGGGAATACCCAGGGAAACCCAATCCCCTCTGACACCTCAAGAGTAAGGACGGACATCTCCCGCCGATTAACTCTCCCCAAGTCCGCAGGGACAGCCAGGACTTACTGCCAGAGACAGGCAAGAACCAAAGAGAAATCTAAGATTATTACAGTACACTAAACTGTATCTGCACTAATTTAGGCCTCACGTCTCCAGTCTCCCCATGACCAAAGACAGAAGAATAGTCAATGTGCTGAATAATCCTTGTTGCCTAGTTGGAGATTCACGGAAAGCGCAAGGATTTGCTGGAGTAGCTGGAGAAAGTTAAACTACATCCAGCCACATGCTGTAGCCATATGACCTGCCTCCTTCCCGGAAGAGAAGAAAAACATGAAAATAAGATGGAAAAATCTTGGCTTGAAATAAAAGAGATAGTGGAGTGATGTAGCTGGATGGCCGTAGTTCTAATCTGCATTCCTCTTATAGGTGTTGATGGACAGCTTGGAGGTGTAAATGAGATCACAAGCACCTGTTCTATACTCAAATAAAAAAAATATTTGTCACATGCACCGAATATAACAAGTGTAGACCTTACCGTGAAATGCTTACAAACCCTTAACTAACATTGCAGATCAAGAAAAAGATTTAAGACAATATTTACAAAATAAACTAAAGTAAAAAATGTAATAAAAAAGTAACAAGTAAATGACATAATATTAACAAGGCTATATACAGGGGGTACCGGTAGCAAGTCAATGTGCGGGGGTACAGGTTAGAGGTCATTTGTAAAGTGACTATGCATAGATAAACAGCGAGTAGCAGCAGTGTAAAAACAAAGGGGGGGGGGGGGGTAAATGTAAATAGTCCAGGTGGCCATTTGACTCATTGTTCGACAGTCTTATGGCTTGAGGGTAGAAGCTGTTAAGGAGCCTTTTGTTCCTAGACTTAGCGCTACGGTACCGCTTGCCGTGCGGAATCAGAGACAACAGTCTATGACTTGGGTGACTGGAGTCTTTGACAACTATTTGGGCCTTCCTCTGACCGCCTGGTATAGAGGTCCTGTGATGTACTGGGCCGTCCACGATCAGCTCCTTTGTCTTGCTCACATTGAGGAAGAGATTGTTGTCCTGGCACCACACTGCCAAGTCTCTGACCTCCACCCTATAAGCGGTCTCATCGTTGTCAGCAATCAGTCCTACCACTGTTGTGTTGTCAGTAAACTTAATGATAGTGTTGGAGTCGTGCTTGGCCACACAGGCGTGGGTGAACAGGGAGTGCAAGATGGCACTAAGCACGCACCCCTGAGGGGGCCCAGTGTTGAGGATCAGCGTGGCACATGTGTTGTTGATGCTTTGCCTGTTTGATGGTTTGTCCGAGGGCATAGCTGGATTTTTTTTAGAAGTGTCCAGATTAGTGTCCTGCTCCTTGATAGACTGATGGCAGAGCCAATGAAATGACATTTTTGTTATTTGCTGATAAATGGTTGGTCCTTTCCTTTCAGGTCCTCTCAGGATGGAATATGCCTATTATTGTGATGATCAAGAACAAACTTATTTTAGGTCACAAGGAATTACGAGGCCAAACACTTGACAATCGCAGAACACAAACCGACAAAACAACTTAGATTTGTATGTTTGGGAAGACAAGGGGAAAGGATTCTTAGAACAGTGGGTTGTTCTTCAGCCTTGCTCCAGCTTTGGACTGGGACGTAACCTCCCACCCCACAACCACCCTCATAAAGCCCTTTGGCACAAAAGCAGGCCCTCTAATACAGTTGTTTTTACAAAGGATTTCACATGGTGTCAGGGCTTTGGAGCAGTGCGACTGGGCCTTTGTCCTCCTTTCGCATACAGCGGCAGTGCACCTTCTGCTTTCTCTCTCTCCACCTCGGTCCCTTTTCCACCTCTTCTCCTCAAGTGCTAGAGGAGCCACGGAATACTTCCTCTTCTGGCCATGACACAATTTTTTTTTTAAATGACTATATTAATCTCAATATTGAATTATTTCTGGGTACAAATCAAGTACTTTACTGTGATTGTTTTCAGTTAAAATGGTAAAAAAAATCTATATGTATATGTATATATATTACTTCTTAGCAAAGAGCCCTTTCTTAAACAAGGATTTTGCTAGGACTGTCTGGGAGTGGTCTGGAGAGGGGGAAACTGAAAACTAGCTGTTATTGGCAGAGGTTTGGAACTCTCTTTCTTATTGGTCTATTAACTCATTTACTGCCAGGTGATGTCACCACCAGGCAGGCCAAAACTCCATCCCACCAAAACACGCTGAAATTTCAAGCAGTCTTTTCAAACAGCTCTTACATTAAAAGGGCTTTATCATCATTTTCAAAATGTCACAGTATGATTTCAACCTCATAGTGTGGAAATATATATTACTGAGTTACAGTTATGAGCAAATCAGTCAATTGAAACAAATTCATTAGGCCCTAATCTATAGATTTCACATGACTGGGAATACAGATATGCATATGTTGGTCACATACAGTGCCTTCAGAAAGTTTTCAGAACCCTTGACTTTTCCCACATTTGGTTAAAATACAGCCTTATTCTAAAATGTATTAAATTTTTAAAAAACACAGCAATCCACACATAATACCGCATAATGTCAAAGTGAAGAGTGAACATTTTAGCAAATGTATTAAAAAATAAAAACAGAAATAGCTCATCTACATAAGTATTCAGACCCTTTGCTATGAGACTCAAAATTGAGCTCAGGTGCATCTTGTTTCCATTGATCATCCTTGAGATGTTTCTCCAACTTGATTTGAGTGCACCTGTGGTAAATTCAACTGATTGGACATGATTTGGAAAGGCACACAGCTGTCTATATAAAGGTCCCACAGTTGACAGTGCATGTCAGAGCAACCAAGCTGTGAGGTTGAAGGAATTGTCCGTAGAGCTCCGAGACAGGATTGTGTCGAGGCACAGATCTGGGGAAGGGTACCAAAACATTTCTGCAGCATTGAAGGTCCCTAAGAACACAGTGGCCTCATTCTTAAATGGAAGAAGTTTGGAACCACCCAGGCTCTTTCTAAAGCTACCTGCCCGGCCAAACTGAGCAATCGGTGGAGAAGGGGCTTGGTCAGGGAGGTGACCAAGAACCCGATAGTCATTCTGAAATAGCTCTAGAGCTCCTCTGTGGAGATGGGAGAACCTTCCAGAAGGACAACCATCTCTGCAGCACTCTACCAATCAGGCTTTTTTATGGTAGAATGGCCAGACGGAAGCCACTCCGCAGTAAAAGGCACATGCCAGCATGCTTGTTGTTGTCCAAAAGGCACCTAAAAACTCTCAGACCATGAGAAACAAGATTATCTCGTCTGATGAAATCAAGATTGAATTCTTTGGCCTGAATGCCAAGTGTCACGCCTGGAGGAAATCTGGCACCATCCCTATGGTGTAGCATGGTGGTGTCAGCATCATGTGGTAGGGATGTTTTTCCAGTTGCAGGGACTGAGAGACTAGTCGAGATCGAGTGAAAGATGAACTGAATGATGAAAACCTGCTTTAGTGCACTCACGGCCTCAGACTGGGGCGAAGGTTCCCCTTTCAACAGGACAATGACCCTAAGCACACAGCCAAGACAAAGTAAAAGTGGCTTCAGGACAAGTTCCTGAACGTCCTTGAGTGGCTCAGCCAGAGACAGAACAATCACTTTTTATAGCTACTGTTTACAGGCCTCCTGGGCCACATACAGCATTCCTCACTGAGTTCCTTGAATTTCTAATCGGACCTTGTAGTCATGGCAGATAATATTCACATTTTTGGTGACTTCAATATTCACATGGGAAAATCCACAGACACACTCCAAAAGGCTTTCGGAGCCATCATCGACTCAGTGGGTTTTGTCCAACATGTCTCCGGACCTACTCACTGCCACAGTCATACTCTGGACCTAGCTTAGTCCTGTGGAATAAATATTGTGGATCTTAATGTTTTTCCTCATAATCCTGGACTATCGGACCACCATTTTATTATGTTTGCAATCGCAACAAATAATCTACTCAGACCCCAACCAAGACCCATCAAAAGCCGTGCTATAAATTCTTGGACAACCCAAAGATTCCTAGATGCCCTTCCAGACTCCTTCCACCTACCAAAGAACGTCAGGGTACAAAAACTGGTTTAACCACCTAACTGAAGAACTTAATTTAACCTTGCGTAATACCCTAGATGCAGTCGCACCCCTAAAAACAAAACATTTGTCATAGGAAACTA
Organism: Oncorhynchus masou masou; assembly: GCF_036934945.1. Classification (NCBI taxonomy): domain Eukaryota; kingdom Metazoa; phylum Chordata; class Actinopteri; order Salmoniformes; family Salmonidae; genus Oncorhynchus; species Oncorhynchus masou. Next base: position 17,250,687 of record NC_088230.1, on the reverse strand, counting down.
TCATCTCCCTGGTCTAACGAAAATACCTGAGCCCTGAAACAAGCTTCCAGAAAATTGGAACCAAAATGGCGCTACACCAAACTGGAAGTCTTCCGACTAGCTTGGAAAGAAAGTACCTTGCAGTATCAAAGAGCCCTCACTTCACTGCTGGCCGATCATCCTATTTTTCCAACTTAATTGAGGAGAATAAGAACAATCCAAAATGTATTTATGATACTGTCACAAAGCTAACTAAAAAGCAGCATTCCCTAAGAGGATGGCTTTCAGTTCAGCAGTGATAAAATCATGAACTTCCTTGATGAAAAGATCATGATCATTAGAAAGAAAATGACAGACTCCTCTTTAAATCTGGCTATTTCTCCAAAGCTCAGTTGTCCTGAGTCTGCACAACACTGCCAAGACCTAGAATCAAGGGAGACACTCAAGCTTTTTAATACTATATCTCTTGACACATTGATGAAAACAGTTATGGCCTCTAAACCTTCAAGCTGCATACTGGACCATGTTGAACATAATAAATGTCTCCCTATCCACCAGATGTGTACCAAACTCCCAAAAAGTTGCAGTAATAAAGCCTCTCTTGAAAAAGCCCAACCTTGACCCAGAAAATACAAAAAACTAAATCAGCCTATATATCGAATCTCCCATTCGTCTCAAAATGTTTTGAAAAATCTGTTGCACAGCAAACAGAAGACCTGAGCCCTAGGACCATGCCTCAACACTACCTGGCCTGATGACTCCTTGCTGTCCCCAGTCCACTTGGTCGTGCTGCTGCTCCAGTTTCAACTAGAGGTCGACCGATTAATCGGAATGGCCGAGTTTTCATAACAATCAGAAATCTGTATTTTTGGACACCAATTCGGCAGATTGAATATTTTTTTAAACACCTTTATTTAATCTTTAACTAACTAGGCAAGTCATTTAACTAACTAGGCAAGAACACATTCTTATTTTCAACGACGGCCTAGGAATGGTGGGTTAGACAGATTTTCACCTTGTCAGCTCAGGGGATCCAATCTTCCAACCTTACAGTTAACAAGTCCAATGCTATAACCACCTGCCTCTCGTTGCACTTCACAAGGAGACTGCCTATTACGTGAATGCAGTAAGCCAAGGTAAGTTGCCAGCTAGCATTAAACCTATCTTATAAAAAACAATCAATCATAATCACTACACATGGTTGATGATATTACTAGTTTATCTAGCGTGTCTAAGTGTCCTGCGTTGCATATAATCTGACTGAGCATACAAGCATACAAGTTTCTGACTGAGCGGTGGCAGACAGCAGTAGGCTCGTAAGCATTCATTCAAACAGCACTAGTCCAACGCTCTAACCACAAGGCTACTCTGCGTCACAAAATGTGGAAAAAGTCAAAGGGTCTGAATACTTTCCAAAGGCACGGTATCTTAAAAAAATAAAATAAATGGGCCTCACAATGTGCCTCAGGTTCTCGTCACAGTATTTTTGTGCATTCAAATTGCTATCGATTAAAATGCAATTGTGTTGGTTGTCCATAGCTTATGCCTGCCTATACCATAACCCCACCCCTCTGTTCACAACGTTCACATCAGAAAACCGTTCGTCCACATGAATACATACACGTGGTCTGCGGTTGTGAGGCTGGTTGGACGTACTGCCAAATTCTCTAAAATGATGTTGCAGGAGGCTTATGGTAGAGAAATTAATATAAAATTATATGGAAACAGCTCTGGTGGACATTCCTGCACACTCCCTCAAAACTTCAGGTGACAAAACTGCACATTTTAGTGTGGCCTTTTATTGTCCCCAGCACAAGGTGCACCTGTGTAAGAATCATGTTGTTTAATCAGATGTTTTATATGCCACACCTGTCAGGTGGATGGATTATCTTGACAAATGCTCACTAACAGGGATGTAAACGAATTTGTGCACAAAACTCGAGGGAAATGAACTTTGTGTGTATGGTAAATTTCTGTCATATTTTATTTCAGCTCATGAAACATGGGACCAACACTTTACATTTACATTTAAGTCATTTGGCAGACGCTCTTATCCAGAGCGACTTACAAATTGGTGAATTCACCTTATGACATCCAGTGGAACAGCCACTTTACAATAGTGCATCTAAATCATGTTACGTTTAGGTCGCTCAGAGCACTAGAAAACTGAGACTGGCACTACAAATGATAGAGCAGAGTGACAGTGGAAGGAAGGAGTCCGTCCATGTTGTTTGATCTTGGGCTTGCTGAGATGCTAACGAAGGGCTAAGACAGACAGGGCAGTCCAGCTGACCGGGGAGGAGGAGGTTTGCCGGTGGGGGTAATGGAAAGAGACTCTTTGAGGAGCCCAAATGTAGCATTTGTTCATCAGGTCGGCTAAGCCTTTGAGGAATTGCCCAAACACAGGCAAAGCTTTCCAGTCAAACTTCCCCCTAGCCCCTGCTCTACAAACACAGGACAGGGCAGCTCCTCTCCGGCCTCTGAGGGGAAGGATAGGGGGTGGGAGGATGACTGTCAAACTCTGGCCTCCGCTAGATACCTTTTTGGGACGAGGATGTAAAATGTCTCTGGGACCCTCTGATTCCACCGCAGGTAAATCACACAGCACCGGATACAGAGAGGAAAAATCTCGCTGTGAGATCACACACCACTGTCAAAATACTGTCAGAGCGCAAAATTACTGGAATTATGGATAATAAGGTACACACATCCAAAAACAATAACATACAATAAGTGGCTTTGACTCACGTCAGCATGTCAACACTAGGAGTGAAGACATGAACAGGAACCTCTCCCAACTTTCAGTGTCATGCATTCTATAACATCACCACCTCAATTTACAATATTGTCTTATTTCAGTGGGGTTTTCAACACAGGTTGTGCAAAAGTAATGCTGGACGTGGGCCCACCGTACTGCGACACAAACTCTACCTTATGGTTCCTCTCCCTCTCACCAGAGCGAGACGTGTCCAAGAACTCTTGGCAGCCCGGCATCGGTCCGGTCTCTGTGCCAACACAAATGGAGTGACTTCATCCTGTGTCATCTCACTCAGCGGCCCAAGGACAAGTGGGCTTTCTGGGGCCGGGACGGAGTAGGGAAGGAGGGGGTGTATTAGCCCCACTAATGGGACTGGTTCTAGGAGGGTTGGGGCAGAGTGGAGTGGCTGGCATTTGGACTCTGTCATGCTCCCTACAGAGGGGAGTACACCAGTGAGACTGGGATTAGGCCTCTGCAGCTGCTCCTCCAGAAAAGAAAAATACAAAAATGTGTTGACATTTGAACACAAAGAGCATTTCACATCTCTTTCCCCCCTCGTTCCCTTGTGTTATTATTTTATTTTTTTTTACACGTAAAGTGCAGGCCCAGTTATTGGATCTGTTCACGGCTAAGTAATAATACTAATATACACCTTGAGGCCAGTACAGAACAGTGCATTAACCTTTCCCGGAGTGAGTGAGTAATGGCCTTCAGCCTTTTGATTTTCTTTTTTTTGCTCTTGGCAGCTAACCAGCTATACGTTGTTAAGAGGGTTTTGTAAAGAATGGCAACCAAAGTCAAAAGTTGGTTCTGAGACTGGTCTAATTACGCTTTTACGGGCACTCTGCGCACTTTATGATTGGCTATAGGCCCAAGTGGATTTATTTACCATTCTTTCCAAGATAAACAATTTTACACAGGTGAATATCTTAAGTGGCTCCAAATAAAAACCAGTCCAGCCCTGAAGGCACACCGCTTCCCTCTTTACGGCTTCTGATGATCGCTGCCATCTGCTAATGGGCTAGTGTCGCAAGTTTGATGGAACAAACCTTTAAAATTCTTCCCCTAACAAGCTGAAGAATCCAACAACAGAATGACTGTATACAAGTTGGGCCCATCAAGAAATGATTATAGAATATAGACCATTTTCTCAAACGTTCTCCCGGAGTTCTCTCTCTCAATCAGGATGATTTCTGTGGTGAGGGGTGAATTCATGAATGTAAACCAAAGTGTGTGTGTGTGTGTGGGGGGGGGGGGCAAGAATAGCAGCAGCCGTCACTGACACCAGCAGGCCACATGATAAATGTGAGCTTTAACAAATGTAGACTATAAATACTCACGTGTGTACTCATGACTGTCACACTTGCATAGGTGACAGTGGAGGGTGGTGGGTGTGTTTGGAAGGGGGGGGGGGAGCTCATCTCTAAGTCCCTATCTGTAAAAAAAAAATGTAAAAAAAAAAAAGTCACTCACTCATGACTGTGGGAACTTTTTCTGACAGCCCATCCACTTAACAAAGCATCTGAAACGTTGGTGCCCCGGGCCTAAAAACAAATAGTACATCAAACGGAAACTGATACAGTACCAGGAGCCTAGAAGAAAGAGGCCTGAGAGCTACAGGTATCTCCTCACAACTCCCTGTGTTTGTGTAGAACGCCCCGACCAATCCATCCACTTCACAGCATCAGGGTACGAAGCAGACATGGACATACTTTTATATACTTCTAGTATATAGCGGACACCCCTTCAAATTAGTGGATTTGGCTATTTCAGCCACACCCATTGCTGACAGGTGTATATAATCAAGCACACAGCCATGCTCTACAGAAAAACATTGGCAGTAGAATGGCCTTACTTGAAGAGCTCAGTGACTTTCAACGTGGTACCGTCATAGTTTGGTGGAGGAGGAATAATGCTCTCGGGCTGTTTTCATGATTTGGGCTAGGCCAATTAGTTCCAGTGAAGGTAAATCTTAACGTGACAGCATTCAATGACATTTTAGATGATTCTGTGTTTCCAACTTTGTGGCAACAGTTTGGGGAAGGCCCTTTAGTGTTTCAGCATGACAATGCTCCAGTGCACAAAGCAAGGTCCAAACATAAATGGTTTGTCGAGTTTAGTGTGGAACAACTTGACTGGCCTGCACAGAGCCCTGACCTCAACTACATCGACCAACTTTGGGATGAACTGGAACGCCGACTGCTTGCCAGGCCTAATCGCCCAACATCAGTACCCGACTTCACAAATGCTCTTGTGGCTGAATGAAAGCAAGTCCTCGCAGCAATGTTCCAACATCTAGTGGAAAGCCTTCCCAGAAGAGTGGAGGCTGTTATAGCAGCAAAGGGGGGACCAACTCCATATTAATGCCCGTGATTTTGGAATGAGATGATCGACGAGCAGGTGTCCACACACCTATGGTCATGTCGTGTATGAGGGTATGTTTGTGTATGTAAGAGAGCATGTATATGCATACTTATAGGGGTGAAGGTCTGTTTGTCATTTTTCTTTTACATGAGAAAACAAGCTGTTATTATTATTAAAAGGGTGGGTACAGCTTTTTGGCATTTCCACCAGCAAAATATAAGATCTTAAAAATGAAAACTGGAAAGCCGTCCAGTTCCTAGTCTTTATTAGACAGCTGTATATGTGCATAAATATTTATAAACAGTGAAATATGGCAGTAAAATGGATGGAGCCGGAAAAACACCCCGCCCAGAGAAAATGGGGCCTTGCTACAGAACCTGGATCAATCTCCAGCCCATTAAAAGAAGTGGGAAATTATTAGTGACAGGCTTATTGAATTACATCATGCTTTGGGTCAACAGGCCTCCCTTAAAGGCCTTACAACGAGGGGGCACTTTTTTTCCTTTCACAGGCCTGTGTCATATGTATACACACACACACACACACACACACACACTCGCAACTACACATCCATAATCGAACACACACGCAAACACAGGGAGAATGTTAAGGAACAAGTGAAGGAGAGTGGTTCATAAACCACCGGCTGGCTGCCTGGCACAGCCGTGGGCCTGCAACCCTTTAGTACTCACTCAGCTACATGCTCAGCCCATTAGTCTGCTAGAGTAGCACGACCAACACTGCTTTCACTTGACCAATTAAAACACACCCAATAGAAACCCAACAGAGACAGATTGCCAGCCTGTTGTTTTCCATATTGATCCTGTTTGTTTGTTTCATTAATTTCCCATTGAAGTGTTGATTCCTACTCACTCTTATTCATTCTAACCACGACTTATTGTTTGTTTGGAGTGTTGGAAGATTATCGCCAGTGATGACTGGTTTTTGCACTCTATTCCATGATGCAAATACATAAATGACAACTTAACATTAAAGTTATATCATTGGAAAAGACGGTTGCTGGAGTTTTTTTTTTTTAATACCATCTACGCCGTGTCAAAATGTCCCTCCTGCTTTCCCCCTCCCCCCACTCTGTGTCAGTGGGAGAAGTGAGCCTTCCCAGTGTTGAGAGGCTCAGTGACCCTGGACTGGGCTCTCTCTGCCGTGGCAGCCGTAATCGTGCCAGCCAGAATGATTCGGGAGTGGGGGGCCCGGCCCATTCATCCCAGCACACTATGTTTTGTTGAAGCACTTCACACCTTTGGAGGAGTAATTATGGCAGTAAATGACGAGGATTTACGAGTTACAGTAAATCACAGTGTTGATCCCATGCTTCTCTCCCTCTCACCCTGGCCAGGGAACAGCCTTCGCACCGTGCGCCCTACACCGGCCTGCAGTCCTCTAGGCTGTTAATGTCAGTCACAATGGTGGCGCACGGGAGACAAAACCTGCTTTAAGGCCTTTCCAATGGAACCTAGCAGAGGCCTTTAAACTGAAAAACCCCTTTTTCATTGTGTGGGCATTAAGTGAGATGTAGTACTGTACAAAGGTTTACAAGCAACTAATCTAATGTAGGATAGAAGAGTGCGGGGGAGGGGGTAGTGAGAAAGGAAATTCAGAGCGTGTCTAAAGGAAGGCTGGTAACTTGGCTTGTAAAAAAGACAAACACACACACACACACACACACACGTCAGTGTTAGAATGTCAAAGAGGGGGGTAGAAGAACGGAAGAAAATGTGTGCCATAATGGAGTTGAAGTAGTTTTCCAAACAGAGGAGAGAGCGCTGACAGAAAGGATGTCTGATCACTTCAACAGTGTGAAGGATCTTAAATATACACTACCGTTCAAAAGTTCAGGGTCACTTAGAAATGTCCTTGTTTTTGAAAGAAAAGCACATTATTTGTCCATTAAAATAACATCACATTGATCAGAAATACAGTGTAATGTTGTAAATGACTATTGTAGTGGGAAACAGCTGATTTTTAATGGAATATCTACATTGGCGTACAGAGGCCCATTTTCAGCAACCATCACTCCTGTGTCCCAATGGCACGTTGTGTTAGCTAATCCAAGTTTATCATTTTAAAAAGGCTAATTAATCATTAGAAAACCATTTTGCAATTATGTTAGCACAGCTGAAAACTATTGTTCTGATTAAAGAAGAAATAAAACTGGCCTTCTTTAAACTAGTTGAGTATCTGGGGCATCAGCATTTGTGGGTTCGATTACAGGCTCCAAATGGCCAGAAACAAAGAACTTTCTTCTGAAACTCATCAGTCTATTCTTGTTCTGCAAAATGAAGGCTATTCCATGCGAGAAATTGCCAAGAAACTGAAGATCTCGTACATTGCTGTGTACTACTCCCTTCACAGAACAGCGCAAACTGGCCCTAACCAGAATAGAAAGAGTGGGAGGCCCCGGTGCACAACTGAGCAAGAGGACAAGTACATTAGAGTGTCTAGTTTGAGAAACAGATGCCTCACAAGTCCTCAAATGGCAGACTCATTAAATAGTACCCGCAAAACATCAGTCTCAACGTCAACAGTGAAGAGGCGACTCCGGGATGCTGGCCTTCTAGGCAGAGTACCTCTGTCCAGTGTCTGTGTTCTTTTGCCCATCTTAATCTTTTCTTCTTATTGGCCAGTCAGATATGGCTTTTTTTTGCAACTCTTTTTTTTTGCAACTCCAGACACTCTAATTTCTAAGTGACCCCAAACCTTTGAACAGTAGTGTATATTTAGTGTATTTAGTGAAAAACCCGCTCTAGAAACCCACTCTAGAAATGAGACTTCAGCATGAGAGATTCCTTTCTCCCTAAAAACCCCTACTCCAGATTTAGCCAACTAGTTCCCCCTCTGCCAAATGTCCCTTTAGCCATGAGTTCTGATGAAAGTCTCATTCTCTCCCTGGGCGAGCCATTGTTGTGCGGCCTGCTAAATATTTACTCTTCCCAGCTTTCTGAGAGAAGGGATGAGGAGAGGGTCCCTTTGTACAGGAGGGGTCAGAGACACAGAGCTGGTCCTTCCTAGCACCAGACACCAGGATCAGGCATCCTCTACTATCAATTACCCCATTTAAACCAGAGGCACAGGCTCTCTGGGAGAGAGACTAGGAGAGGGGAACCCCTTTCAGAGCTGTTTACATGGGACCACAGGCGGAACTGCCACCACAATAGACCAAAGATGAGCCAAAACAACAGCCAAAATGAACTACAGGGCAGTGTATTGCCTCTAGTTATGAAAAGCCTACATCGGGCCTTTGGTGAAACCTTTCTGGCAGAAAGGAACCCAACTCCTCCAATTTGCTATTGATAATCAATAAGGGAAATTAAATTTCCAATCAGTGACCAACCAGGAGTTTCAGAGTTAGGGCCTCCGTTACTGAAGAAATATACACACACTATACCTGCCGATGGTCGAGTCAATTGTGAGGTGTCAAACCCAGATAGTTTGCTGTTCAGAATTGGGTCATTAATGAGTAGTGACTGAGCATTAGGTCAAATAATCTCCTGCTAGGGTTGAATCATTCACGAGGCGGGTATAAATGTAGAATATTCATTTGATCACCCTGTTATTGTAGGAAATGTCCTGCTCGGCAGGAAATGCAAACTGGTAGTTTATTATTCTTTTTGTTGTTGTACTTCTACCCCTTTTTTCTCCCCAATTTCATGATAGCCACAAGGAGTCGCTAGAGCGCGATGGGACAAGGAAATCCCTACCGGCTGGCTTCCGGGTTGGATGCTCGCTGTGTTAAGAAGAAGTGCGGCTTGGTTGGGTTGTAATATCGGAGGACGCGTGACCTTCAACCTTCGTCTCTCCCTAGTCAGTACGGGAGTTGTAGCGATGAGACAAGATAGTAGCTACTAAAACAATTGGATACCACGACATTGGGGAGAAAAAGTGGTAAAATTCAACAACAAAAAATGTATATATAAAAAAAACGTTAAAAAAAAAGAATCCTACACCTGTATTCTCTGTGGATTTCAATGTGTCAGAGCAGAGAGGAGCTTTCTCAATACATTAATCTACAAGTGCATTGAGGAAAGTGTATCAAAATCAACAGATAATAAACTTTAAGTAGCCTAATACAACATTTTCCTCTAAAGCTGCCACAAATGAGCACTAACAAACTGCTCATCCTTCAGGTCGTTGCCAAAAGGATTCTTCATCGCTGGCCACAAAAGTGCTTGAGGGCTTAGTACTGTAGATAAACATTTCAACCCCTTCATTAAGGTAATAAACCAGTGTATTACCTGAGGCCTTAGATGATGGAGCAGTTTACAATGCTAAATGATCAAAGCCGTTCCTCACCGAGACTGCTGGCTTTCCAGAATGTTGCACTTTATAATCAGTGCCTCTCTTCACAGTCAGACGAGACGGTCAACACAGCTGCTAGATTCCCTTGCAGGCGGCAGTCATATTTTGACTCGGCGAGCTGCACCGCAACCCCCACTTACGTACACCCCCAACTCCTTACCCCCCACCCAGTCCCCTCCAGTTTTGTCTTATGTGGACCATATTAAGAGCAGAACCATTGCAGCTGTGCAGGAAAGGTGTAAAGCATGCAGCTTTGCTCTGAATCAACACCAGACTCTGACATTACAAAACAAGCCAACAAAGCAGACCCAGCTGCTCCATTCTGTTCCTCTCCACATTTCATACATGCACAGTCAGATATTGGACGTCAACACACACACTGGCACCCACGCACAAGCACAAAAACATACACCTGTTTATTTATTTATCTGATCGATTTTTATGCAACAAAGCGACAGTCAAAGAGAAGGACAGTGGTCAGTCTGGTCTTCAACTTGACTTTAGGAACACCTTGCAAAATGTAACAGTTGTCCTATTTTTGACATGGCTCTGTGTGTGTGTGTGTGTGTGTGTGTGTGTGTGTGTGTCAAGTCACGTTCAGTAGGGCAACCTGTGTGAGCTGTTGGTAAACAGATTCACCTTGTGCTTCTCACTGACCCAGTTGTAGCTAGAGCAGAAAAAAAACTGTGTTTGAATTATACAGAGAGCCTGTCTGGGCCCACCAAGCAGAGAGGAATGGGAAAGGGGGAGAGGGTATGATAGAAAACAGAGTGTATTCACTGTGAAAAATATACTCAGAGTTTGATTACATGAAAGTTGCAATCATTACAGTCCAGTACTGGTAACTATTATTAAAAATAAATTATATATATATAAATTAAATGTCAAGAAAAAAGTATTGGATATGTACTTGGTTGTGAGGAATTAGGCCTATATCTTGTTAATCAGTCAAATCAGTGTGTGTTGCAAAGTAAATTGTTATGCTTGTTATATAAGAAGAAAGAGAAAACTGGGTAAAATACTTACCAGGGGAGTGATATTGTCCAACGTAGTGATGCTGTTCATGCGTTCAGATTGGAAAGGGATTCACAATGGGGTAAGCTGGAAGAGAGTGAAAAAATAAAAAGTGAAAAAGTGAGGGACTTGAAGCTAAACTTGATGGAAGTTTCACTCTGGCAATCTCATCATGCTGAAGAGTTGCTGGCTCTCTATGGTGATATAATGTACCTTTTGAACTTGATGACACGTCATGTTTTATGACTCCCCAAGCAAAGCCAGCCCTGAGCCAGTGTATGCAGGAGACTTTATAAAGAAGAACAACCAGTAAACATGCTTGAACTTCAGCCTCAAATAAGCTACCTTTCCAACAAAAACCTACAACGACAATTAGGCTACTCCGAAAAATGGTGCTAGTAAAACAACTTCATCAATTTTTAATAGGCCTCAAAAAGCTCTCCTCCTCAAAAGAAAAGGAGAACTGCACACAGAAAATACCTACAAATACTGATTCAAAACATCTCCCAACTCGCAGGCCTGGAAAACAAAAAGTTAGGAAAATCACTTTAATTGGGGGAGAAGGGGGAAGGAGAAAGTGACATGTTTCCTGGGAGTTTCAAAAGAGCCTCTCAAGCTAATGGCTTCTCCCTGCTCAACCACCTTGACCCCCGAGAGGAAGGGTCACAGCAGCCCTGCCGCTCTTGCCCCATTAATAAAGGTCACAGGAGGTCACTGTGAAAATTAGACACCGTCAGCAGCAGGGCTGTGGAGCCTTTTTCAAAACAGCCAGGTCCAATGACCAGCTTCCCAACAGCACAACGCTCCACCAAGAGGGGTTTGGTGGGAGAAGAGGACAGGAAGATATTCCTCTCCTTCCCTTGACCAAGAGAACAACTACTATGTGACCGGGAAGGAGAAGTCCTGGTGCCACTGACTTAACAGACTGCTATTGAAAGCCAACATATGGTCCACATCACCAATTACCAAGGTGTGCGAAGACAGCCACATGAAGAGAACAGCAGCCAGTGATGGAAAAAAATGTGGACGGATGAGAGTTTTTTGGTAAATTGGTTTAACAGCTTTAGGTCACAGGGATTTTACCATAAGGGACAGAAATGGGTTTGCAGTCTTCAAGATCCTCAGATTATTAATTTACCCAGCAAGCTTCAGTCCAAACTGTAGAACTGGTTAATCAATCAAAGCTACTGAACTCCTTTCTGACATAGGCCTAGGTCTCCATTCACCACACCATGACGCACGCAATATCATTTTGACAAAATATCTCAATTACATTTTTGTGCTCGTTGGCTGTACCTGCACCAATATTCCTGTATTTTTCCTTTATAGCTTGTTCTCCATCATCTTTATAAGTGATGAGCCAACATGTTTTCATTTTCAGCACTTTTATTTCCAAGACTGATCAAAACCTTTTTGTAATGGCTCTCTTGTCCCTCTGAGCAATATGTTTGGAATATCAAATTGCAATATAATCACAGTATTGAATCGCGAGTATCGAATCGCGAGTATCGCAATACATATCGTATCGCCACCTAAGTATTGTGATAATATCATATCGTGAGGCTCCAGGCAATTCCCAGCCCTGCTATGTAGCCTGCATGTTCTATGCATGTTACCATTTACAACACACATACCATATGGTCTGTATTAGGAGGAGGGGTAAGGAACATCATTAGCATTTGACAAGGAAATAAATCTAGCTTTACATCACAAAAAGACAAGCCAAGGTACTAACAAACACACAAGTCTGCCAAACAACTAAGATTGTCACTTTTTTAAGGATAGTGAGAAAACGTGCATTTTCTTTACAATTCCAGTAGAATAGCAACAGTTGGTTCTTGCGGCGACACTAATAAACAAATACATTTCCCTCTGGATTAGAGTTGGTCTCTGTTGTTGTACAAAAAAATGTGTCTAAGATCTTTGAGGAGAAAACCCTTCCATACTAATTTAGATGAAGTCCTAAACACAGGCCCAATTAATTCACATACATCCTGCTCAGAAATTATTTTAATCTCCCCCTGCCTGGCCACTGGACGGCAGATTCCCAGCATGGCATTAGCCAATTACTCCAATGAGGCTTGGCTTGAGTCACAGTCAACACTAATTTCCAAAGGAGTCACTCTAATTTATCAGGCAAGTTCAAAACCATGAAATCTCCTGTATACGAATCTTCTTCTGAGAGGATGCATTTGAGTTTGATGGGTATTATTCTCTGAAGATAATTTAAATAATGAAAAATGGACATTAAGACAAGTAGTGTTCTTCACACTTGAGCTCAGTTCGAGGAAATCACTCATTTCTATGATTAAACAGTGTTAAATAACACTAATATGCGAAAACAATATTTTTTGTGTACAAAGGTTTCATTTAGTTGTTAATAACGTGAAAATTGTTGTGGGAATCTGTTGCAGCTCAAGTCGACTACAAAACCCACAATGCAATGCTCCCAGTCTGGGCTGGCTAAGTAGCGAGCTAGCTATATAGCAAAAGTAGCTTCACACAATAATACCAAAGTCAATATCAGCATATGTAGTAGCAAGCTGTAAAATCGCCTAAACAAACTACACTATCAATTTAGGAGTCTAACTCTCCGAGTTCAATTTGCAGTTCGCCTATGACCAGAGCGAGTACAGAGGACATTGCTATGGCAACAACAGCCCTTTCCCATGTTTCCCACAGACACACAGGGAGCATTGCGAGATGGTACTTGAATGAGGAACTGAGTTGAATAATTTTTTACACTGTTTAGAAGAGCACATCTAAGAAAAATATAAAACTTTCATGACGATATATAACGAACCAAACATTCAAAAAGCCACAAAAAGCTAATTTCTCTCCAATTTTGGGCACAAATTTGTTTACATCCCTATTAGTGAGCATTTCTCCTTTGCCAAGACAATCCATCCACCTGACAGGTGTGGCATATCAAGAAGCTGATTAAACAGGTGCACCTTGTGCTGGAGACAAAAGGCCACTCTAAAATGTGCAGTTGTTTCATACAACACAATGTCACAGAAGTCTCAAGTTTGGGGGAGTTTGCAATTGGCATGCTGACTGCAGGAATGTTCACCATAGCGGTTGCCAGAATTTAATGTTCATTTTTCTAACAACGTCATTTTAGAGAATATGGCTGTACGTCCAACCGGCCTCACAACCACAGACCACGTGTAACCAAACAATCCCAGGGCCGCCCCATCCAGATTCTGCACCTGCAGAATTGTCTGAGACCAGCCACCCGGAAAGCTGATGAAACTGAGGAGTATTGCTCTGTAATAAAGCAATTTGTGGGGAAAAACTAATTCTGATTGGCTGGGTCTGGCTCCCCAGTGGGTGGCCCTGGCTCCCAAGTAGGTGGGCCTATGCCCTCCCAGGCACACCCATGGCTGTGTACCTGCGCAGTCATGTGAAATCCATAGATTAGGGTCTAAAGAATGTATTTCATTTTACTTTATTTCAACTGACTGACTTTCTTATACGAAGTGTAACTCAGTAAAATCATTGAAATTGTTGCATGTTGCGTTTAGATTTTTGTTCAGTATTGCGAAATTATTTCGGACCCATTGACTTTTTCAACATTTTGTTACATTACAGCCTTATTCTAAAATTGATTTTTTTTTAAATGTCATATTTTTATATTTAAGCCCCTTTTCTCCCCAATTTCGTGGTATCCAATTGTTAGCAGTTACTATCTTGTCTCATCGCTACAACTCCCGTATGGGCGGAGAGGCGAAGGTCGAAAGCCACGCGTCCCCTGAAAAACACAACCCAACCAAGCCGCACTGCTTCTTAACACAGCACGCATCCAACCCGGAAGCCAGCCTCACCAATGTGTCGGAGGAAACACTGTGCACCTGGTGACCTGGTTAGTGTGCACTGCGCCCGGCCCGCCACAGAGTCAAGATAAAGCAAATAAATATGATAAATAATAACAATAAGATAAATAAGATAAAGATAAGGAAGGTAAAGGCACTAAATAGGCCATAAATATTAAATAAATAAATATATAACATAGGCCATGGTAGGCAAGTTGAGAAGTTCTCATTTACAATTGTAACCTGGCCAAGACAAACCAAATAAACCAAATAAATAAGATAAATAATAATAATAATAAAATAAATAAGATAATAAGATAAGATGAGGTAAAGGCAATAAATAGGCCATGGTGGCGAAGTAAATACAATATAGCAATTAAAACACTGGAATGGTAGATTTGACAGTAACTGAGTGTGCAAAGTAGAACTACTGGGGTGCAAAGGAGCAAAAATAAATAAGTAAATACAGTAGGGGAAGAGGTAGTTGTTTGGGATATTTATAGATGATAATAGATAATGACAAAGCAAAAATAGGTTTTTCGTTTTTTTTCCTCTCAAATGTATTAAAAATGTAAAACAGAAAGATCACATTTACATAGAGTTGAAGTCAGAAGTTTCCATACACCTTAGCGAAATACATTAAAACTCAGTTTTTCACAATTCCTGACATTTAATCCTAGTAAAAATTCCATCTTAGGTCAGTCAGGTTCACCACTTTATTTTAAGAATGTGAAATGTCAGAATAAGAGTAGAGAGTATGGTTTATTTCAGCTTTTATTTCCTTCATCACATTCCCAGTGGGTCAGAAGTTTACATACACTCAATTAGCATTTGGGAGCATTGCCTTTAAATTGCTTAACTTGGTTCAAACGTTTCTGGTAGCCTTCCACAAGCTTCCCACAATAAGTTGGGTGAATTTTGGCCCATTCCTCCTGACAGAGCTGGTGTAACTGAGTCAGGTTTGTAGGCCTCCTTGCTCGCACACGCTTTTTCAATTCTGCCCACACATTTTCTACTGGATTGAGGTCAGGGCTTTGTGGTGGCCAATCCAATACCTTGACTTTGTTGTCCTTAAGCCATTTTGCCACAACTTTGGAAGTATGCTTGGGGTCATTGTCCATTTGGAAGACCCATTTGCAACCAAGCTTTAACATCCTGACTGACGTCTTGAGATGTTGCTTCAATATATCCACATAATGTCCTTTCTTCATGATGTCATCTATTTTGTGAAGTGCACCAGTCCCTCCGGCAGTAAATCAACCCCACAACATGATGCTGCTACCCCCATACGTCACGGTTGGGATGGTGTTCTTCAGCTTGCAAGCATCCCCGTATTTCCTCCAAACATCACAATGGTCATTATAGCCAAACAGTTCTATTTTTGTTTCATCAGACCAGGGGACATTTCTCCAATAAGTACCATATTTGTCCCCATGTGCAGTTGCAAAACCTAGTCTGTCTTTTTTATGGCGGTTTTGGAGTAGTGGCTTCTTCCTTGCTGAGCGGCCTTTCAGTTTATGTCGATATTGGACTTGTTTTACTGTGGATATTGATACTTTTGTACCCGTTTCCTCCAGCATCTTCACAAGGTCCTTTGCTGTTGTTCTGGGATTTCAGATTTTCACACCAAAGTATGTTCATCTCTAGGAGACAGAACGCGTCTCTTTCCTGAGCGGTATGACGGCTGCGTGGTCCCATAGTGCACAAGTATAAACACCATCGTTTGTACAGATGAACGTGATACCTTCAGGAGTTTGGAAATTGCTCCCAAGGATGAACCAGACTTGTGGAGGTCTACAATTTTTTTCTGAGGTCTTGGCTGATTTCTTTTGGTTTGCCCATTATGTCAAGCAAAGAGGCACTGAGTTTGAAGGTAGGCCTTGAAATACATCCACAGTAACACCTCCAATTGACTCAAATGATGTCAATTAGCCTATCAGAAGCTTCTAAAGCCATGACATCATTTTAGGGAATTTTCCAAGCTGTTTGAAATGCAGGTTCAACATAGTGTATCTAAACTTCTGACTCACTGTAAATGTGATACTACAGTCGATTATTAGTGAAATAATCTGTTCGTAAACAATTGTTGGAAAAATTACTTGTGTCATGCACAAAGTAGACGTTCTAACCGACTTGTAAACACTATAATTTGTTAACAAGACATTTGTGGAGTGGTTGAAAAACAAGTTTTAATGACTACAACCTAAGTGTATGTAAACATCCGACTTCAACTGTAGGTATTCAGACACTTTACTCCGTACTTTGTTGAAGCACCGTTGACAGCAATTACAACCTCGAGTCTTCTTGGGTATGACGCTACAAGCTTGGCACACCTGTATCTGGGGAGTTTCTCCCATTCTTCTCTGCAAATCCTTTCAAGCTCTGTCAGGTTGGATGGGGAGCGCTACTGCACAGCTATTTTCAGGTCTCAGAGCTCTACGGATAATTCCTTTGAACACATGGCTTGGTTTTTGCTCTGACATGCACTGTCAACTGTGGGACTTTATATAAACAGATGTGTGCCTTTACAAATCATGTCCAATCAATTGAAAAAAACACAAGTGGACTCCAATCAAGTTGTGGAAACATCAAGAATGATCAATGGAAACAGGATGCACCTGATCTCAATTTCGAGTCTAATAGCGAAGGGTCTGAAAACTTATGTAAATAAGGTATTTTGTAAAAACCTGATTTCGCTTTGTTATTATGGTGTATTGTGTATAGATTTATGAGGATTATTTTTATTTAATCAATTTTAGAATAAGGCTGTAAGGTAACAAAATGTGGAAAAAGTCAAGGGGTCTGAATAAATCAAATCAAAGTTTATTTGTCACGTGCGCCAAACACAACAGGTGTAGTAGAGTGTCGTACAGTGAAATGCTTACTTACAGGCCCTAACCAATAGTGTGTGTGTGTGTGTGTGTGTGTGTATGTGTGTGTGTAGGTAAGTAAAGAAATAAACAGTAAACAGACATTTTAAAATAAGAGTAGCAAGGCTATATACAGACACCGGTTAGTCAGGCTTATTGAAGTAGTATGTGGGTATGGTTAATGTGACTATGCATATACAAGTGGGACACAATCATGAAGTGGAACGACATTTATTGGATATTTCAAACTTTTTTAACAAATCAAAAACTGAAAAATTGGGCGTGCAAAATTATTCAGCCCCTTTACTTTCAGTGCAGCAAACTCTCTCCAGAAATTCAGTGAGGATCTCTGAATGATCCAATGTTGACCTAAATGACTAATGATGATAAATACAATCCACCTGTGTGTAATCAAGTCTCCGTATAAATGCACCTGCACTGTGATAGTCTCAGAGGTCCGTTAAAAGCGCAGAGAGCATCATGAAGAACAAGGAACACACCAGGCAGGTCCGAGATACTGTTGTGAAGAAGTTTAAAGCCGGATTTGCATACAAAAAGATTTCCCAAGCTTTAAACATCCCAAGGAGCACTGTGCAAGCGATAATATTGAAATGGAAGGAGTATCAGACCACTGCAAATCTACCAAGACCTGGCCATCCCTCTAAAATTTCAGCTCATACAAGGAGAAGACTGATCAGAGATGCAGCCAAGAGGCCCATGATCACTCTGGATGAACTGCAGAGATCTACAGCTGAGGTGGGAGACTCTGTCCATAGGACAACAATCAGTCGTATATTGCTCAAATCTGGCCTTTATGGAAGAGTGGCAAGAAGAAAGCCATTTCTTAAAGATATCCATAAAAAGTGTTGTTTAAAGTTTGCCACAAGCCACCTGGGAGACACACCAAACATGTGGAAGAAGGTGCTCTGGTCAGATGAAACCAAAATTGAACTTTTTGGCAACAATGCAAAACGTTATGTTTGGCGTAAAAGCAACACAGCTCATCACTCTGAACACACCATCCCCACTGTCAAACATGGTGGTGGCAGCATCATGGTTTGGGCCTGCTTTTCTTCAGCAGGGACAGGGAAGATGGGATGGGAAGATGGATGGAGCCAAATACAGGACCATTCTGGAAGAGAACCTGATGGAGTCTGCAAAAGACCTGAAACTGGGATGGAGATTTGTCTTCCAACAAGACAATGATCCAAAACATAAAGCAAAATCTACAATGGAATGGTTCAAAAATAAACATATCCAGGTGTTAGAATGGCCAAGTCAAAGTCCAGACCTGAATCCAATCGAGAATCTGTGGAAAGAACTGAAAACTGCTGTTCACAAATGCTCTCCATCCAACCTCACTGAGCTCGAGCTGTTTTGCTAGGAGGAATGGGGAAAAAATTCAGTCTCTCGATGTGCAAAACTGATAGAGACATACCCCAAGCGACTTACTGCTGTAATCGCAGCAAAAGGTGCCGCTACAAAGTATTAACTTAAGGGGGCTGAATAATTTTGCACGCCCAATTTTTCAGTTTTTGATTTGTTAGTTTGAAATATCCAATAAATGTCATTCCACTTAATGATTGTGTCCCACATGTTGTTGATTCTTCACAAAAAAAATACCGTTTTATATCTTTGTTTGAAGCCTGAAATGTGGCAAAAGGTTGCAAAGTTCAAGGGGGCCGAATACTTTCGCAAGGCGCTGTATGATGAACAGAACAGAGAGTAGCAGTAGCATAAAAAGAGGGGTTGGAGGGTGGTGGGACAATGCAGGTAGCCCGGTTAGCCAATGTGCGGGAGCACTGGTTGATCGGGCCAATTGAGGTAGTATGTACATGAATGTATAGCTAAAGTGACTATGCATATAAGATAAACAGAGAGTAGCAGCAGCGCAAATTTAGGCAGGTTGCCTTCGTGTTCTTGGGAACAGGGACTATGGTGGTCTGCTTGAAACATGTTGGTATTACAGACTCAATCAGGGACATGTTGAAAATGTCAATGAAGACACCTGCCAGTTGGTCAGCACATGCCCGGAGCACACGTCCTGGTAATCCGTCTGGCCCTGCAACCTTGTATATGTTGATCTGTTTAAAAGGTCTTACTCATGTCGGCTATGGAGAGGTGATCACACAGTTGTCCGGAACAGCTGATGCATGCCTCAGTGTTTCTTGCCTCGAAGCGAGCATAGAAGTGATTTAGCTTGTCTGGTAGGCTCGTGTCACTGGGCAGCTCGCGGCTGTGCTTCCCTTTGAAGTCTGTAATAGTTTGCAAGCCCTGCCACATCCGACGAGCGTCGGAGTGTGTAGTATGATAGCCCTGTATTGACGCTTTGCCTGTTTGATGGTTTGTCGCAGGGCATAGCGGGATTTCTTGTAAGCATCCGGGTTAGAGTCCCACACCTTGAAAGAGGCAGCTCTACCCTTTAGCTCAGTGTGAATGTTGCCTGTAATCCATGGCTTCTGGTTGGGGTATGTACGTACAGTCACTGTGGGGACGACGTCCTCAATGCACTTATTGATAAAGACCGTGACTGATGTGGTGTATTCCTCAATGTCATCGGAGGAATCCCGGGAAAATGTTCCAGTCTGTGCTAGCAAAACAGTCTTGTAGTTTAGCATCTGCTTCATCTGACCATTTGTTTATAGACTAAGTCACTGGTGCTTCCTGATTAATTTTTTTGCTTGAAAGCAGGAATCAGGAGCATAGAGTTGTGGTCGGATTTACCAAATGGAGGGCGAGGGAGAGCTCTGTATGCGTCTCTGTGTGTGGAGTACAGGTGATGTCGAATTTTTTTCCCTCTGGTTGCACATTTAACATGTTGATAGAAATTTGGTAGAACTGATTTAAGTTTCCCTGCATTAAAGTCTCCGGCCACTAGGAGCGCCGCCTCTGGGTGAGTGGTTTCCTGTTTGCTTATTTCCTTATACAGCTGGCTGAGTGTGGTCTGTCTTTCTGGTGGTAAATAAACAGCCACGAAAAGTATAGCTGAGAACTCTCTAGGCAAGTAGTGGCCTGCAATTTATCATAATGTACTCTACTTCAGGTGAGCAAAATCTAGAGACTTCCTTAGATTTCGTGCACCAGCTGTTGTTTACAAATATGCACAGACCGCCGCCCCCCCCTCCTCATCTTACCGGAGTGTGCTGTTCTATCCCGCCAGTGCAGCGTGTATCCCGCTAGCTGAATATCCATGTTGTCATTCAGCCACGATTCGGTGAAACATAGGATATTACAGTTTTTGATGTCCCGCTGGTATTCGTGATCGTACCTCGTCTAGTTTATTGTCCAATGATGCACGTTGGCGAGTAATACTGACGGTAACGGCAGCTTTCCTAGCTGCCTTCTGCGGGTCCGGACGAGGGATCCGGCTCTTCTTCCTCTGTGTCGCTTCCTTTTGCGAATAATTGGGATGTCTGCCCTGTGGGGTGTTTGGAGAATATCCTGTGAGTCCTGCTTGCTGCTGCTGTTGTTGTTGTTGAAAGAATCTTTGTCTAATCCGAGATGAGTGATCGCTGTCCTGATATCTAGAAGCTATTTTCTGCCATAAGATACGGTTGCAGAAACATTATGTACAAAATAATTTACAAATATCGCGAAAAAAAACACATTGGTTAGGAGACCGTAAAACGGTGGCCATCTCCTCCGGCACCATTTAAGCTCCTTTCGGAATGCACAGTAAATGGATGGATGTGTTATATACAAGTATGTCGATGCTATCTATTGGCTGATTTGGCGATCTGGAGTGCAGGCAATTGTATTAAAAGCATTTTGAAATAAGAGTGTGTAATCCCCGATCTCCAGCGACGAGAACCATGTAGCTATGACGTATCCTACACAATTTCCTGATTTCACAGATGGACCACTTTGCAGTTAAATCCTGGGGAAAATGTGTACTTTACCCACTGATAGAACAAGCTTCCATCAAATTGGCAGTTTCATGATATTTTTTCTGGGGGTGGATTATCCCTTTAAGCTGCGCAAGAAAGCCTGTTCATTTAGCGACAAAACCATGGCCCAAAGTATTTACTTTTGCGATGACAACACAAGGGCAGGAATTCGGGCTGAGCCTGTGTATCGCAGGGTCATTTCCTTTGAGTGAAGAGCATCCTCAGACACCAGTGTGTCTCTTTTATTCCCGTGCCTTGGGGTCTGACAGGATCCTATGGCCATGTTTAACACAGGCATTCCTCCGACGCATTCACACACACACACACACACACACACACACACACACACACACACACACACACACACACATCCCAGGGCCGCATTTCTCAACCATTGCCTTGGCAACAAAATCCTAAGAGGAAAGGAAGATAAAAAAATAACAAATGACCAGTTTGCTGAAGGAGAGAGAACGGGGGGAGGCACTCTTCAGCAGGACTTCAAAACCAGCAATGACATGAGAAAACGGTTCCCTTCTGAATCATAAGCGCTGCTTTACATTGGAGTTTCCAATGGTCTGAATAGAATTCAAAGATAAAGAACCCTTTGTTTTTAGTTTGAAGAAGATTCAGTATTTGGTCTCTTCCACCACTGAGTAAAGGTAGGCCTATATAAACTCACGAAAGCCTTTGTGGAAGAGGTGGACTACTTTTGAAGAAATGGTTATTCCATTTTTGCTTTTAAAAAGCATTCTACCATTTTGTTTTACATCTGAGAAATGAGTCATAGCCATTTGGATTCCTGCTGGCTTACTGTCTTATTCTATTCAACATGGATGTCTCTCCTAATTGTACTGGATCAAAAGTTAAAACGATGTTCCTTTCAAGTTCAAAAGCCAAAGCACCCTCTATAGGTTCAACTAAACTGAGCAAAAACCAGGCAGGCAGTCTTGAGAGAATGTCACCTATACATGTATTTATTACGTTTATTTGGAACAGTGACAATGTACAGCAAAACATAAGTCTTATAAGTGAGAAGTGATGCACTGCATCAGATTTAGCTTACAGCTAATTTACATCTACAGTCCCCGATCTACATCGAGAATTACTCTCGCACTTTGCATCCACCTCGCCATTCACTGATCTCTTCGCTGAGTATGCTGTGCTGCGAATTTACATGCAAGTTAAACACAATAAGTACAACAACAAAAAACATGAAAGAGCACTTAAGATGCATTTTCCTAAAGTGCTTAACAGCTAAGGACAGGGAGAAAACGCAAAGCCCAGGAAGCAGATTAACAACCGCTGCCCTTCCTGGAGCGGCGCCAAGAAGCATCTCTCCGCTGTGTCTTATTTCAACTGTTCCATTTCATGCTAGATATGTAAATTGCTTCTGAAAGTCACACTGTACACCATATGGGACTGGGTTTTAGGACAGGAAGAAATACGTGGGGATCGGATGACATGGGGATATCAACATGGGAAATCTGCAGTGATGAAAGCCCAGAACGAACAGAAAAAAAGCACCAAAAAAAAGGCAACACCAAAAGCCAAAATAGACTGAGGTAATCCTTTCTAAACAAATCAAAAAATAGCTGTCTGAAAAAGGAGCGTATGGGATGCCCTTTGGAGCAAAATCAGCCCCAAACCATAACATCCAAGCCTCAATATTGAATCTATGAACTACTGAAATACCTTAAGGCCAAAACCCAAACCAACATTTTAGATTTTAGTCATTTAGCCATCGCTCTTATCCAGAGGGACTTACAGTTAGTGCATTCATTTTAAGATACCTAGGTAGGACTACCACCTTTTCACAGCGAGTCATATAGTAAGTACATTTTTCCTCAGAGCTAGTAAGAAGGAAAACCACACACACACACACACACACACGTCACCTTCATTCCATAGGGGGCAGAATAGCTATTAGCAAAATATTGATTATCTGTAAAGATAGACATGAATGGTGAGAGACAAACAAATATTGGGAATGACTGCTATATCATTAGCAGGTAACATCATTTTTCACAGGAATTCTGAAGAAAGGTTAGCCATGACGAGGAGCCATCCTGTTAGATTCAAGTTTAATATCAAATATTTGAGTGACTGATTCCCAGTTATCCACCTACAACACATTCCCTTATCTGCATTTTCTCACACTGCAAGCCCCTCCAAAATGCCTCCCATATATTTTTTTGCAGTGAAATGACAAATAAGTGTCAGTACGCATCCGCTGACAAGGAGCAACCCTGCAGCTGTTCTTGTGCATACTGTTGGTGTTTGTGTTCCCAGGAGATGCAGACAAAGCGCTTCCAGGTCATCCCTATAACCTGCCTTCTCATTAGAGGTCAGCATATTTGAACACAACAATGACCTGCCGTTCCGGGAGACTTAAGGGGCTAAGACGCTCAGCCAGAGGCAGTTTGACCAAATGTTCTCAATCTGTCCCATCCTTCACTGCTCACTTTCATTTACTGTGGTCATCCATCGTAAGTTGGCCTAAGACGTCCTACCCACATCACCCACTCTATTATGAATCCTCCCTCCCAAGGCACTTAATGGCAAGTAATCACACATAAATTCCAAATAAGTGCCCAAGACAGATTTAGGGCGCTTGGAGGGTTTTGTCCAAAGCTATTTCTAAGGTAAACAATTAGGCTGGCAGAGGTCTGGGTATAAAGATGGCAGTGCCATTGGTTGGCAGGGAGGGCAGGCTCATTAACCCAGCAAGCCTCTGCTGTGTTCACTCAAACCAGTCCAAAAGATGTGATCGGGTGGAAACTCGTGGGAGCGATACATTTCCTCGGATAAGATGGCCTAATAATGACTTCCTGCATTTAAAGCGAAAATAAAACACAAAAGCAACATGCACAATGCACAATGCTGCGAAACAGCGTTTTATTGAGGCCTCTAATACCAGGAATATACTGTAATCTGTTTTTAGGGTTATGGAGACAGAGGGGAAGTCAACATCTGGTTCTCGTAGTCCACGCCTCTGGCCTGACAGTCTCTCTGACTCAATCAAGGAGAGGAACCATTTGGCAACGCTCTGAGGCCCAAAAACGCACCCCTCGTCTGCCTGTCTGTCCGCTCCTCTTCCTCTCCTTCAGGGTCATGTGAAAAATCCCAATTAACAGGAAACCCGAGAAACACCCATGTTTGGACGTGAACTTGGAATATGCAAAACACCAGGGCCATTAACAAGTGCCATGTTGAAATGTGATAGACTGCGTCAGCAGGTCGTAAAACTCTCTCAAGATCAATGTAATTATGAAAGCTTACACGGACTTTCCGGATAAGCGGAAGGAGAGAGTTGTGCTTTCTACCAAACAAGTGGAAGGTCTCCCCACCTGCCTTCCATTCCATCAGCTACAACAATGGTGAATAAAAAAACATTCAAAACACCCGGAGGAGGGTGTCAACAAACACCCCTCATTCCAGGCCAAAGTGATGCACCCCATAAATCCTTTTGATTAGCTACAGTAGCACGGCTAAGTGCCACTTAAATCAAAACAAAAAAGGGGAAGTCGCTCTGACCTTGAGCTTTGGAAGTGTAATTTAACTGATCGTTACAAAAACAAAGCTGGTTCTGTTTCTGGACGAAGAGAGGGATGGAAAGAGGCGGCCGGGAGGGACGAAATTGAAAGCATGCATGCATTTTTTTTTTTTTTTTACAAAAATGTTTGAAGCCACCATAATGAGAATGGGGAGAGATGTTTTAGAATATTCTTTGCTTTTTTTGAAAGAATAACAGGAAGTTCATGTTTCCAAGTGAAAAATAACAGATTAAATTAACCAGAGGGGTTTTGAACAGCTTAACCAACGATGGATGTGACCTGTGAGAAGTTTGTCAAACAAAGAATTATAGAGTAAAATAGGAAAATATTACTTTTAGAAGTGTGCTCTAAAATAAATTTGAAATGAAATGATTTGCACATATTCACATTGCGTGAATTGAATGACTCCAGGCAGTCTGTATAATTTGATTGAAGACAAGTCAGACTGCAAGTGAACATGCATCAAACTGTTGCGTGCTGATGAAATGAGTGTTCATGTCTTCAACAGTACGATCAATGAAAACATCACAACAGCCATAAATAAGAATGTGATTGACCCTGGAGATAAAGCACATATTTCCCATCTAATGGCAACCAGTGGGTTCACCGTCTCCAGGGTTCCATCAAATCCCTGTGTTTACAGTACAGGAGGAATGACATGACTCAGGGGCAAGCTTGGGTGCAAGTAGACAACTGACAAAGACCAGTCTCCCATTCTAACGGATGAGGGGGCTGCCTGGTAGCATGCCATGTCCAGAAAAACACAGGAGACTCTTTTGCTCAGGTCTGCTAGCAGCTCCTTCAATACTAGCAGCTCCTTCAATACTAGCAGCTCCTTCAATACTTTACACTCCACAATCAGTGGCCTGGCCTGCTGTAAGAACTGCTGCAGATGGCTACAAGGTTCCACAACAGTCTAATGAGAACACATGCAGTGCCAAAGGTGGGGTGATAACCTGGAGGAGCCTGCGTCAAGGGCACCAACAGGGAAGTCAGTCAGCATTAATCCCGCCACTCCCTCTAGCAGGAACCTTCAAGAGGTGGCCTTGACTCCTGGGGTGTTTCCGTGAGAGGGCTCACGTCCGCTCTGCTCTGACAGCCAAGGACAATCAAGAACAGCATCAGTGTAAGGGTGAAGTAAGACTACCACCTCCTCGCCAAGTGTGTGTGTCAGTAAAAAGCTGGCTGGCCATAAGAGCTCCTCTGAAAAGCTTTTGTTTTTGAAAGAGGGGGGAAAAAGACTGTACTCGTCTCTGACAAAAAGAGGTCATGAGCCAAAGAAGAAAAAAAGACATATTGGACGAAATGTTGGGAAACTGAGGAAATGTGCCTTTCTTCACTGTTATCACTTACGTAGACCAGGGTGGACTGAGAAGAGTAAGGGGGGAAATAAAGTCAAGCTAAAGTTGAGGCCAAAAGGCATCGTCCCATCAGGTTACCATTAAAACAACAATTTCACCTTATTGTACATTTCAAAGTCTGATATCTGGAGGAAGAGGAGGAGTAGATGGAATATTGCCTTAATTGAACAGGGTGTCCCTTTGAGAACACATTCTCTTTTATGGTAATGACCTGGCCAGGAGGGTACAAAAAAACAGGAGACTCCATCTCAGGTCTGGGAGAAAGCTAGCAGCTCCTTCAATACTTTACACTCCACAATCAGGGCCCAGACAGACCATATAAATGGGGATTGAAGAGCTGCCAGTGCTACAGAGAATCACATTAGTAAACACTCTGACACAAGGCCTTGACTGTGGCTTAAACAGAGCCCCTCTTTAACCAAGAAAACTACCCTAAAGACGGGCCCTGGGCAACGTCAAGTCAGCCACTTTACTGAGCGAGGCTGAGCTGCCATTTCACTAGGAATCCATAACAAAATGAGCATCAGTTTAAAACAGGAGTGTAGCACTTACTATATTTCTCAATGCCAGAAACGCATGTTATAGTAACTCAGAGCGAAACTCTTAAATACATTGTTATAATATCAGCATATCTAAAAGCTGGGTTTGAGGTTCTCCAAAATCGCACAACGCTCCACTGTCAGCGTCACACGATGAAATGACAAACTTCGTAAAAAAGTAGGATACATTTGTGAGAATGAGGGGGGCGAATTGGGCGTCTACTTGTCAAGCCGCAGGGCCCATTTCATCCTGAGAACTTCCACGGCTATCAACAGTGGAAGGAGGGCTTTAGGTAGAAATTGCTTCTCAAAGTGGACGAAACAATTTCAAAGATTTTACTGAGTTACAGTTCATATAAATAAATAAATTAGGCCCCAATCTATGGATTTAACATGACTAGGAATACAGACATGCATCTATTGGTCACAGATACCTTAAAAAAAATGTAGGGGCGTGGATCAGAAAACCCATCAGTATCTGTGTGACCACCATTTTTCCTCATGCAGCGCGACACATCTCCTTCACATAGAGTTGATCGGGCTGTTGATTGTGGCCTGTAGAATGTTATCCCACTCCTCTTCAATGGCTGTGCAAAGTAACTGGATATTGGCGCTAACTGAAACACGCCGTCGTACCCGAAAATGCAGAGCATCCCAAACATGCTCAATGGGTGACTTTGCTGGTGAGTATGCAGGCCATGGAAGAACTGGGTTATTTGTAGCTTCTAGGAATTGTGTACAGATCCTTGTGACATGGGGCTGTGAATTATAATGCTGGAACATGAGGTGATGGCGGTGGATGAATGGCACGACAACAGGGCTCGTCACGGTATCTGTGCTTTCAAATTATAATAGTTGGTTGTCCGTAGCCTATGCCTTCTCATACCATAACCCCACCATGGTGCACTGTTCACAACGTTAACATCAGCTCACCCACACAACGCCATACACGTGGCCAGCGGTTGTGAGGCCGATTAGACGTACTGCCAAATTCTCTAAAACGATGTTGGATGTGGTATATGGTAGCAAAATTAACATTCAATTCTCTGACAACAGCTCTGGTGGACATTCCTGCAGTCTGCATCTCAATTGCACGCTCCCTCAAAACTTGAGACATCTATTGCATTGTGTTACGTGACAAAGCTGCACATTTTAGAGTGGCCTTTTATTGTCCCCAGCACAAGGTGCACCTGTGTAATGATCATGCTGTTTAATCAGCTTCTTGATATGCCACAACTGTCATGTGAATGGACTATCTTGGCAAATTATCAATGTTCACTAACAAGCATGTAAATAAATTTGTGCACAGCATTTGAGAGAAATAAGCTTTTTTTGCATATGGAACATTTCTGGGATCTTTTATTTCAGCTCATGAAACATGGGACCAACACTTTACATGTTGAGTTAATATTTTTGATTTGTGTATTAGTTAATATACATTACAGCTACATAGATATCTATTAGGGTCCATTGTCTGCTACCTGGATTTTAACGCAGTACTAAAAAAAGAGAGAAGACCTTTTAAGTACTTACTGTTACCCTTACGGGCTACCCATTAGCCCGTAAAACAACCAAGGAAATTACAAGCCAAATCTCGCCTTCGCTGTGTGAAGAGGTCTTATCAGAACCTGTCTGCTAAATGTGCTTTTTAAAACAATCACTAAACAAAATATGTTTCTTCTATTGGTTGACATAGGAAAATTTCTGGTCGTTCATCAAACTAGTGCAAGATGACAAAAAAAAGCAAACAGCCAGCTCACAGTGGTGAAATGAAACGCACCATTTTAAACCACAATTAAATCAAATACTTAATTTCAGCGAAAACATTGGCTACCGCTATCAAAACCAGTATTCCTTTGAGGGGACGGAACGCATGTTAAATCGTTTGTTGGCAGCCGCTGTGCCTTTCAGCCCAATTTATGGATGGGCTCAGAATTCACAAAGGCCTCTGTTGACTGAAACAAAAGAAATGGATTAAGCTGACCCCGAAGCCTTTCCATCCCAGTCCCACCTTATGCATGGTGACCCAATCAGCAGGCCCTCAGGGGCCAGACACTTGGGCCCGATCCAAGACTCCTGCGTACGTAGGGCCACCTCCCGCCCTCATGGTTCTCTCTGGTTTGTGTCAGTCTAATGAACAGTTTCTTAACTGTTCGGAGCCAAGCAGATGGAACTCTGGGAAGATTTACAGCACAGAGAATGAGGGGGTATGAAATCCACTCCTAGGTTCTGGCCAGCAAATACAGCTTACATTTGCACATTTTTTCAATTTATCTCTTATTGAATTAAGGGTTCAGACTCTTGGACGCCTTTCACTAGGAAACGTAGAGGACTAAAGTACTGCAATTTTCTTAAAGGCTTCAGCTCGGACGTGATAAATGACGGGAGCCCAGCTATGGAAGCGGAGTTTCAGGTTATGAGTCAGCAATAGAGAGGGCAAGCAGGTTAGGGCCCCATCTGGCCACGATAGGAGAAGCCAACAGAAGAGGAATCTCTATAGTGGATGGGTCTCTGACATGATCATTCAGACCATGTTTCCATCCACACAGCCTCTGAATTCCATCACTAGGCATATTCTAATGGGTCTCACTACAGAATGGATGCCAAAAAGAATCAACAAATGACTGAAAAGGGTTCAGTCAATTAAGGCATGCCTAGTACAGAGAGATTGAGAAAGCATAACGCTTTCATAGGTAGAAGTCTGCTGGGAACTGACACCTTCAGAAAAGACTCGTCGTAAAACCAAAAATGGTTGAATATTGATTGAGAGTATCGCTATTTCGGGCATACCAGATGATCTTAACAAAAATCCTGCTTTAAAAAGGGGATCGCTATGTCTCTTCATTATTAGTTCTGCCATACTTAGCTTTAGTATAGATTATCATGAGATGGGCTAATTGCTATTTTGAAAGAGTGCATGCTATGCTGAAGTTTGAGCCCAGCACACAGGGAGTTAGAACAGACTCTGGCGTCTATCAGGGGGCGCCATATGCTTTAGCTGCATGGGCCAGCAAGCTCTCTAGGGACCTCCATATACCCACATAGGCCTAAATGCTTTGGCAGACAAACCAGAGACACTATTCAGAAAACGCATCCTTGACCCTGTCACCAAACACCTGTTCCAAACATCCTGCCTGCAAGGGGAGGAGGATGGAGGGCTCTCAGCCTCCGGGCGGCTTTTTGAACTGGAGACGGACTGGTCAACCTCAAGGTTATTGATTTCTATTCTGTGTCTACAAAAGGAAAAACTCCATAGTGTGAAACCACAGGAAATAGCCTAATCTCCTAAGAAAATTACAATGGGAACAGGCAAAACAGAATAACTTAAACACATTTTAAGTTCATAAAAAGAGGCAAAACCCCAGCCTCCTGAAGTCTCTTGGAAATCACATGCAAGGTGCTGAAAGTGCCTCTTTAGTGAGTTACATATTCCATGCGCACACCATTACTCAACATAGCTTCCTTCCACCGATTCCTATGGGGACCTGGCCTTTCACTGTTAAGCACTAATGGGCTCTCACAGAGCACCTTTCTCAGTCTGCTGCAGTGTGTGTGTGTGTGTGTGCACTTCTTCCCCTCCTTTTATGGTCAATGTCACCTCTCCATCAAGATATATCCTCAGCCCCGAAAAGCACAGACTTCAATTAATGGTTGAGATTGGAGTCAAGCGGGGGCGACTGCTATATCCTCCGTCCAGCGTTATTGATTGTCAGAGTCATCTCAGGCGGAAGGCGAGACATGAATTTAAAGTGAGTCTTTGATGCATGGTGTCAGCCCAGTGCCCTGACGTCATTGACTGAATTTACAGCCTTTAGACACCAAAAGAGACATAGCTGCCAGGAATGGGCAGTTGAGGATCGGATGCCTCATGGGCCCGGATAGGCTTACACTGATGATAACCCACTGACAAAGACAAGCTGTGACTGTGTTCTTTACTCACACTTTACTCGCATTATTTATCACAATAACATAGAGGCCAAAACACCTACACAAAGAGGTGTTCATGCATCAAACACCCCCCACCCCTATACAGTACCAAATGGATCTGTCTCTATTGACGAGGTCAAAGGTGAGAGAAATAAAAACATAGCCTTTTGAGATGGGTGTGGGGTAACTGAGCCCTGGCTCGGAGGCACATGAGCCAAATGGGATTGGACAAGCTCAAGAGCCCGGGTCAGACAGCAGTTAGAAACATGTGTCCCAGAGAAAAAGCCTGCGAGGGATCAGCATTCTGTGTTTTGTGCAACAAACCCTAATGAGATTTTTCTCTGCGGGAGAATAAGGCCCTGTCTTTGGGGATCGGGTCGGTAAGATAAACACTGATGCAGTCACCCCTCACAACCCCAGGCCTCGCAGCCAAATAGCATTCATGCGGGCCAAAGCAAGACAAGCTTTTGGAAATGTGTTAGGTTAGTGTTGGCGGGGCTGGATCCTCCTTAACGTCACTCATGTTCATGGAATATTTACAGGTAATGAAGAATGAATATTTGGCACATTTAGCTCAGACAAAGCTGAGATCAGAGTTTGATTATAGGTCTATGGTCCTATCAACAGGTTACAACAAGTACAGTATGACAAATACATGTAGAGCTCTTTCCATACTAGCCAACTAACTCCCAATTTCCCTGCAAGAACTTTGAAAGAATACAGTGTGTCCTGCAGGTAACCAATGAAACATTGAAAGAGGGGGGAAGTTTCAAAGATATTTCCATCTTTCTCATCTCTCTTTGAGGTCAGTCCACCTGAACTGCATTATCCCCCCCCCTCTCTCTTTTCTTCCTGGGGGAAAGGGGGAGGGTGATGGTTTGTAGCAATGGTCAATTTAAAAGTCAGATAGCCATATATTACAATAACGTGCTCTGACAACTCTATTGACTCCAGTCCACATTTTTGGGGAAATAAAACAGTGGAACTAATATACAACACCTGTTTCTTTTCAGCATCCCCAGTATATCAAATATACAAACAGTGACAGCTGCGCCGCAGACTGAGATGGCAGTACAGGGCAATGTGAAAGACAGAGCCATGCGTTGTTCTCTCTGCTTTATCCTATGGGCCTAGGTCAAATAGCTGAGAGCAGAGTGTAATGGTTAAGTCTAATATTTCACATATGACTTTTGAGGAGCACCATGCACTATCGATTTCTTCCATCTAAGCAGAGATTCAGAGAAGCAGCCCTATCGGGAGCCTGGTTTCAATTATGGGCTCCGTAAAGCCCTGTGATAGAGAGCTGACGTGATATACTGCCTGGTAGAGGCCAGGATCCATCCCATCCGCCTGCCTGCTGACGACCCACATGCCATTGTACCAGGTGAACGCTGAGGGAAGTTATATACAGAGATCATCAAGCAAGGACAGGTTTATAATAGAGGACTGTGATATAGTGAGGTGACATAAGATGGTACTCTATCCCAGTACCTAGGATGGCGTCTAGAAATGAATATCGTAAACTTCAGCCTAGAATTGATGAGGGATTCATTCAGCTGTAACCGAAGGTTAAAGACAAGTGGATGTGAAAGTAGTTGAAGAGACTTTGGAGTTCTTCCTCATTTGGAAAAGGAGAGGAAAACAGATATAAAAGAGTGGCAGTTGAATATAAAACTGTCGGTTATTAAAAATGATCTTGGAAATCGTTCCAGTTCCACTACCTTGAAAATCACAGGCCAAGAGCCTCTACAAAAACAATGGTGAAATAAATCAAACTGATTCCGTTTACCTTATCTTCACAATGCTAAAAGACGCATTTGTCACATAGTCAATGGCTACTTTGCTGAGGTCACTAAGTAGGCTTCGCCTCCCGAGCCACTGGCTTGAAGTTAAAGGGTCATGAACTTGCAGGGAACTTCAGGTCGATTTGACTCATCCTCCCATAGATGATCTAAGGCCTGGATATAGTCTAATTACGCCAGTCTCAGTCCTTTCAATCTGACAGTTGAAGTCATGCAATCTTGCTCAATCTCAGCATTTCCAATAACCAAGGGATATTTCCATAGTGATTCCCATCAGTTCTCCTACACAAAAAGACTAAATTCCACATAAGAGACAACTTTACGTGGTTTATCCATGCCACGTTTTAGTATGAAATCGCTACAGGGAGATTAGAAATGGCAATGTGTTTGTCTCAAGTGGGAGCAGGGGCTAGATCCACCAGTCTCTCTCCTTTTCATCTAGATGAGAGCCACTCAATGATATCAGCTGTAGATGGCAAGTGTGCAGTCAAGCCTTTAGTGGCAACAACCAGTCCGTTTCACCCATGTCACCGCAAGTTGGAAGATGTCTTGAGCCAAACTAGATAAACTAGGAATAACCTCAAAAACTGGAGACATTGAATATTGGCAAAATAACCCCAAAGATCTCTTCAATTCTACAAATGAACATGAAGGGGAATTGGGCTTCTGAAAATGACATTTCAAATGACCGTAAGAAAGCTCTATGGCGCGTCCTGAGAGTGCTGATAGCTCCAGATCACCACCACGGGACTGGGGCATATACAGCAGTGCGTCTAAAATGAGGCCATGAACAGCTGTTAGAGCCAGATGTCCGGACCAGTTGTTCAACGGTGGCCGGGGTGGAAGAGGGTTTGGAAAGATACCCTTCCGAGATGCTCCTCCTATACGACAGACACTCCAGAGAGAGAAAAAGTAACAGTCTATGTGAGTTCTGTGCTGGAGTTGGCCAGGCATACTAAACTCAAGGAATTTACAATCAAGGCCATAGTCCACACAGCAGTCCACAAAAGGGAGCAGTTGTCTGTTAAGAGGACGAGCCATACCAAAGCCCTGACCGCTCCGTTTAACCATTAGCGTTTCCCCAGGATATTTTAGTTGTTAATGAAACCTCTTTATTGACCAATTAAATTGATAAGCAGATACAAAACAAAACTTTTGGCCCTACTTTTTTTTGAGTCTCTAGTGATTTACTCTCCCTCTCTTAATTTAAACATTTATTAATTTATTAGGCTACAGGCATTTTAATATGGTTGACATTACAGTGGCATTCCACAATAAGACACAAGCCATCTTCAATCATCTAAAAAAAACGAACTATTCTTACAGATACTTCATTATTTTGGGTCACATTTTTCTTCTGAGCACCTGGACACAATGCAGAATGTTAAGCCCAGGGGCAGGAAATAGGTCACGGTTCCCTGAAGACTAGGCCCACCTCCAGCATCTAGGAAACTTCGACCACCCCTCCCTATCCACCAGCCAGGATGTGCTCCCCTCTCCAGCATCTAGGAAACTTCGACCACCCCTCCCTATCCACCAGCCAGGTTGTGCTCCCCTCTCCAGCATCTAGGAAACTTCGACCACCCCTCCCTATCCACCAGCCAGGTTGTGCTCCCCTCTCCAGCATCTAGGAAACCTCGACCACCCCTCCCTATCCACCAGCCAGGATGTGCTCCCCTCTCCAGCATCTAGGAAACTTCGACCACCCCTCCCTATCCACCAGCCAGGTTCATCTAGGAAACCTATCCATCCACCAGCCAGGTTGTGCTCCCTCTCCAGCATCTAGGAAACCTCGACCACCCCTCCCTATCCACCAGCCAGGTTGTGCTCCCTCTCCAGCATCTAGGAAACTTCAACCACCCCTCCCTATCCACCAGCCAGGATGTGCTCCCCTCTCCAGCATCTAGGAAACCTCGACCACCCCTCCCTATCCACCAGCCAGGTTGTGCTCCCCTCTCAGCATCTAGGAAACTTCAACCACCCCTCCCTATCCACCAGCCAGGATGTGCTCCCCTCTCCAGCATCTAGGAAACTTCAACCACCCCTCCCTATCCACCAGCCAGGATGTGCTCCCCTCTCCAGCATCTAGGAAACCTCGACCACCCCTCCCTATCCACCAGCCAGGTTGTGCTCCCCTCTCCAGCATCTAGGAAACTTCGACCACCCCTCCCTATCCACCAGCCAGGATGTGCTCCCTCTCCAGCATCTAGGAAACCTCGACCACCCCTCCCTATCCACCAGCAAGGATGTGCCCCCTCTCCAGCATCTAGGAAACTTCGATCCCTATCCACCAGCCAGGATGTGCTCCCCTCTCCAGCATCTAGGAAACTTCAACCACCCCTCCCTATCCACCAGCCAGGTTGTGCTCCCCTCTCCAGCATCTAGGAAACCTCGACCACCCCTCCCTATCCACCAGCCAGGATGTGCTCCCCTCCTCTCACGTTAAAAGTCCCTACGACCAGTCAGGAGTATATCTCTGAGTTGATGCCTTTTTCAGATTATTGTCCTCACAGCAGTCCACAAAAGACCTCAGGCCTGATCACATGATTTTATATCCACATTTTTATTTTGTTGGTTCAGTTAACTTGGTGTTCATGAGGAAAAGTAAACATTAATTGGTTGATGATGCCATTGCCAAAAAAACTTACAAGCTAAGGCATATTACTACCCCCCTTGGGGTTTCTCCTACCACAGCTTAGACAAACTCTCTCGTTGAGTTGGCATATGACTACCCCCTTGTGGGCATAGTTGAAAACAGCTCAATTCTGTGTGGATTTCATCGCCTGAGAATGATCTACTCTAAGTTTATGATTTTGAACAAACTATTTTTTTAAGGATTAAAATACAAACATACTCCATTCGACTAAACAATAGAAACTGTTGTGAAGACTGAGCCTACCTTAGGGCAGCTGACTGGCCTGTTTGTATTCATGTGAAACATGCAGAGGGGACTGTTTAAAATGTATTAAAGGTTCTCAGAACAAGGCAGAATGTAATCTCTGTGCTCTGACCTTCAGTTCTGACAGCATATGATCTCATTCCACTGGTCTCTGGAATCACTGATAAAAAAAAACACAACATTTGCAAAGTAGAGTTCTAATCAGTGGAATATTCTGAGATTCTCTGCGTTCTTTAACCTCAGAAGGCTATATAACAGAAACACTGTACAATACATAGGTTAGTGACATGAGTGGATAAGGGAAAAGTCTCTAGAAGAAAAGGGATCGGCATTCCTCTTAAGATGATATAAGTTCAACTGCAAAGACAACATGTTATGTAAAGCATTGAACTGTATCACTACCATTTATTAAACATTAGAGGTTTAAGAATTCAATGTTGACCATTTGAGAAACACAAAACCACATCATCCATTTAATGGCATGCAGAATCCACTCATGTTTTGTTTCTCAACTGATTCTGGCTATTGCCTTTCCAGTTCTTTCAAAGACCGAAGTGGAGACAATAGCTGGCATAGCCAAAAACCCAGCATTCAGACTTACGTTCAGAGAGTGGAGACAATAGCAGGTATAGCCAAAAACCCAGCATTCAGACTTACGTTCAGAGAGCAGGAGGTGAAGTTCTGCCACAAGAGAAATTAAGCCTACCCCATTCTGTTTTCTCAACTGTTGGTCTGTGATGTAATGGGCTGGCCATTCTCAATCCCAACAACTTTATCTAGAGGGGGTGAAGAATGGGGTCATCCAGCAGCCGTGTTGGGAACTGGATAGTGTGTAACCCCAGGAGGAAGACCCCCCATCTGTACAATTTACTCCCGTAGTAAATTGTGAAGCATCTGTGCTTGGGCAAACAGACCTACTGGGACTCCCTGGGCCTCAGATTCAGGGATTCTCCTTTAATGATGTGGAGAGCAAGGAGAAGCCACATGGCTGTGCTAGAACCATCCCACTGCTCTAGGCCCTAGGGGGACAGGGGCCACAGAGCAAGGCTCATGTCTCAATGTCTGCATCAAAAGAAATACATGCATGTTCCTTCTCCCTGGGTCCGTGTAGGCTAACCACTCACACAATATAAAAGCCGGCTTTCTGGTTATTTCTGTTGTGGAAACATTATTTTACAAAAGTTAGGCCAGACTAATGTGTATGAATCTGAATTGTATAGGTCTAACAAAGATTTAAATAAAAACCCAGTTTCAATGTTATTGAAGTATATCTTGTACCTGGAGATTGTTACATTTGTGAAAGAGCTGGCAAAAATATGTGATGTGATTACTATGCCCTTTACTAGTCTTCTCTGACTCAGTCCCTCAAGCACTAGGCCTAGTTACCCAATTAGAACAGCAAACACTCAGCTAGGGAGCTGTTGGTTATTTTCATGTTCATAATGTTAAGTAGGCATTAGAAATGGATTATTGAGTTAATGCTTAAGAAACACTTCCACCAACAAACTACAGTGTGGGGTACCCAACTACAAGTGCCCTTCAATTAGCATAGCCAAGCTGTGTTTACATTGGCATAGCCCCCTAGAACTAATGGATATACCAGAACTGAGCTGACCCTCACAGCCAGACCCATTCTTTTGTGATTTATGTTCTGTTTGTAATAAAGCTGGACGAGGCAGCATTACATTAAATCAGGGGTTTCACCCTTCCTTCTTTACGTCTCATAGCATGAGCCCAAAAAAGGTACTTCTGGAGGCCTTGGGTGTGTGCGTCAAAGGAGTCTATTTAAATTAGTGCTCCTACCAAGAGTTTTCCTTGCAAAGAGTCGGAAGCAAGGGGCACTTTCAGGTAGTGGTGGCAATAGAGAGCAATAGTAATGGAGTATTTGTGTAGGCACTAACTCCGTCATGGCTCATTGGCCAAAGCCTATGGGGAAATGAATGGGGGTTTTGGATAAATGCAGAAAATAAGGTATGTGGTAAACACAGGCTTAGGAGATCTTATACGTTTTGTTCTATAATCTTCACCAGCTAACATAACTTTTGTGAATTTATGTAATCAAAACAAGCACAGAAAGGCTTCAGAATTCAGACATATTAACTAACTGATTATCTCAGAGAGCAAAACGTATTAGATCTCCTAAGCCTGTTTTTCAGCATTTATCCCAAAACCCTATTCTTTCTCACCATACAAATGGCCGAACAACCCAGAGGTAACTCATTTCCGTTTTGTAGGACAACAAGCCGGCAAGCTCTATGTATGAGGAAACCAACAAAGATCAAGAATAATGACTTCAAGCCGAGCTCGTGGGTGAATTCATTTTGAAATTGGAACTCCCTCACCATTTCACACCCTACATGCAGGTGTTCAAATAAATGGCTGGAGTGAAAGTGATGTCACTGCTTAATGACAATGCAAGATCAAAGACCAATTACAAACCACATTTAAAACATTTCAGATAAAACAGCCGACACGAGAAGTTGCAAAACCAGACCGTTCAGAATAAACCAACTTTGTTCTAAAACTGTCACGTCTCATCTTAGAAAAACCCAACTAAAAACTTTGACATAGGCTATAAAGCCTACATTGGTTAAAAGGTAGAATCCTTAGTTGCTACATCCATTTTTGGATAAAATAATGATATATTGGCATACCAATTGATTTAAAAATAATAATAATTTTTACACTAAACAAAAATATAAATTCAACATGCAAAAAAAAGTGTTGGTCCCACGTTTCATGAGCTTAATTTTTTAGATGCACAAAAAGCTTATTTCTCTCACATTTTGTGCACAAATTTGTTTACATCCCTGTTAGTGAAGATTTCTCCTTTTCCAAGATAATCCATCCACCTGACAGGTGTGGCATATCAAGACGCTGATTAAACAGCCTGATCATTATACAGGTGGACCTTGTGCTGGGGACAATAAAAGGCCACTCTAAAATGTGCACAGATGTCTCAAGTGTTGATGGGAGTGTGCAATTGGTATGCTGACTGCAGGAATGTCCACAAGAGCTGTTGCTGAGGAATTTTATGTTAATTTCGCTACCATAAGCCGCCACCCAAGTCCTTTTAGAGAATTTAGCAGTACGTCGAACTGGCCTCACAACGTGTATGGAGTCGTGTGGGTGAGCGGTTTGCTGATGTCAACATTGTGAGCTGAGTGCCCCATGGTGGAGGTTGGGTTATGGTTGGGTTATGGTATGGGCAGGCATAAGCTACAGACAACGAACACAATTGCATTTTATTGATGGCAATTTGAATGCACAATTTGAGACACCATGACGAGATCCTGAGGCCCATTGTCGTGCCATTCATCTGCCACCATCACCTCATGTTTCAGCATGATAATGCACAGCCCCATGTCGCAAGGACCTGAAGACAATTCCTGGAATCTGAAAATGTCCCAGTTCTTCCATGGCCTGCCAACTCACATTAATGCATTGAAAATCCCAAATTGTTTACATAGTCAACTTACACACAGTTCTGACACACACACATACACATTCTACCAGGGGCTTTTCAAAGTCACCAAATCCAGAACAAATTCAAAAAAGCATACAGTATTATATTGAGCCCTTTTATTGCATGGAACTTCCATCTCATATTGCTCAAATAAACAGCAAACCTGGTTCCAAAAAAACAGACAAAGCAACACCTCACGGCACAAAGCCTCTCCCCTATTTGACCTAGAAAGTTTGTGTGTATGCATTGATATCTAGGCTACGTGTGCCTTTTTAAAAATTATGTAGTTCTGTCCTTGAGCTGTTCTTGTCTATTGATGTTCTGTATTATGTTTCATGTTTTGTGTGGACCCCAGGAAGAGTAGCTGCTGCTTTTGCAACAGCTAATGGGGATCCTAATAAAATACCAAATACCCATTGAGCATTTGTAGGATGCTCTGGATTGACGTGTACGACCGTGTGTTCCAGTTCCCGCCAATATCCAGCAACTTTGCACAGCCATTGAAGAGGAGTGGGACAACAATCAACAGCCTGATCAACTCTCTATGTGAAGGAGATGTGTCACGCTGCATGAGGCAAATGGTGGTCACACAGAAACTGACTGGTTTTCTGATCCACAGTCCTACCTTATTTAAGGTATCTGTGACCAACAGATGCATATCTGTATTCCCAGTCATGTGAAATCCATAGATTAGGGCAAAATGAATGTATTTAACGATATGTACATACTACCTCAATAAGCCTGACTAACAGGTGCCTTGCTACTCTTTTTTTCAAATGTCTTTTTACTGTTGTTTTGTTTCTTTCCTAACTACACACACATACCTTCTTTTTTCCGCACCATTGGTTAGAGCTAGTAAGTAAGCATTTCACTGTAAGGTCTACCTGTTGTATTCGGCGCACGTGACAAATAAACTTTGATTTGATTACATTTGACTGATTTCCTTAACTGAACAACACCTCCACTTCGCTGATCCTCAACACTGAGGCTCCACAAGGGTTCATGCTCAGCCCCCTCCTGTACTCCCTGTTCACCCATGACTGCATGCCCAAGCACACCAACTCAATCATCAAGTTTGCAGACGACAACAGTACTAGGCTTAATTACCAACAATGACGAGACAGCCTACAGGGAGGAGGTGAGGGCTCTGACAGTGTGGTGCCAGGAAAATAACCTCTAACTCAACATCAACAAAAAAGGAGATGATCGTGGACATCAGGAAACAGCAGAGGGAGCACCCCCCTATCCACATCGAAGGGACCACAGTGCAGAAGGTGGAAAGCTTCCAAGTTCATCAGCGTACACATCACTGACAAACTGAAATGGTCCACCCATACAGACAGTGTGGTGAAGGTGCAACAGGAGGCTGAAGAAATTTGACTTGACACCTAAAGCCCTCACAAACTTTTACAGATGCACAATTGAGAGCATCCTGTCGGGCTGTATCACCGCCTGGTACTGCAACTGCACCGCCCGCAACCGCAGGGCTCTCCAGAGGGTGGCGCGGTCTGCACAACGCATCACCGGGGGCAAACTACCTTCCCTCCAGGACACCTACAGCACCCGACGCCACAGGAAGGCCAAAAAGATCAAGGACAACAACCACCCAAGCCACTGCATGTTCACCCCGCTATCATCCGGAAGGCGAGGACAGTACAGGTGCATCAAGGCTGGGACCGCATCAAAGCTGGGACCGAGAGACTGAAAATCAGCTTCTATCTCAAGGCCATCAGACTGTTAAATACCTACCCCTAGCACATAAGAGACTGCTGCCCTATACACATAGACGTGAAATCCCTAGTCACTAATGTTGACACATTTTGCATTCCTCATCTCATATGTATATACTGTATTCTATTGTATCAGTCTATGTCGCTCTGACATTGCTCATCCATATATGTACATGTCCTTAATTCCATTCCTGAGAATGGAATTACTTACATGTGTGTATTGGGTATATGTTGTGAAATTGTTAGATATTACTTGTTAGATATTACTGCACTGTCTGAGCTAGAAACACAAGCATTTCGCTCCACCCACAATAACATCTGCTAAACACATTTATGTGACCAATACAATTTGATTGCCTTGAGTTGGGAGCAATCAGCCAACGAAGAAGAAAATGGGAAACTTTAAAATGGAGATGGCCTCTGTGGCGCTTCACATGCTGTCACAGAGGGTATGATGGCACAGATACAAAGATGAGTCCTATCTATCTCTATGGCGCTATCTGCCCTCTAATTGGCTAGAATGGTCCTACCTGATCTCGCCTCCCTTCTGATGCCATGTATTTCTATTGTTAGAGCGGTCAATTGACTGTCTTGTCAATTTAATCTAGCATCCTACGCAAACACATGATGCTTTTTTTCACAGTAGGTAACTAACGTTAGCTAGCAAAGGTTACATGTACACATAACTAGCAATGGCAAGCTAAGCTAGCAAGGCTAGGATGGGCAATGAATGTAATTAGTTGTTGCAGTATATTTTGCCAGCAGTCATAACACAGGGATTATTTAGAACAAAAGAGTAAAAGCGTGTACGGTTTCTTACTTTAGTTCATCCCGACAAAGATGGGTGCTTGCCTGAGTGTAGTTAGTCAATCAAATAGCAGTGTGTGGAAAAACTAGCACCAGACACTATGTGTAAACGATGCGCCTCTAACTTCCGGTAGGCAGCGTTTCTTCCTAATGACTTTCAAAATAAGAGTTGTGCAGAAGTGTCGACTAAGATATAACATTTTTTTTTTTACTCTCATAGCAACTGACCTGAATTAAATAACGAGATAAATTGAAATATTATATATATATATATATATATACAAAAATGAAGATGTATGAATATGTATCAAATTTAATTGTTTCGAAAATCTAAAAAAGAAAAATAGTACCTGTACACTGTACCATGTCTCTTCAGCTAACGTTAGACTCCTTGTCATTGCCAAAGAGACTGGCCTTTCGGCAATCTCAACGTTCAATAGAGTTAAATAGCAATGGCGTCTTTTTGAAGGCACAATTCCGCCATTGCTCATTGCTAGAAATAAAGTTAGTATTTTCCAATGACACATGGACCCTCAAATAGAACAGCAAAGTAAAAAACAAACATTTAGCAAGGCAAGTTGTTGTATTTTGAAATGTAAAATCAAAACTAAGATGTGTTTGGAATTGCAGTATGTATTCACTTTGAGAATTTAGAAAGTAAGCTAGGCATAGCCACAAGAAATAAAGGTGCTGCAGCACCCCCTAAAAAATCAATATGAAAAAAATAAATGAACAAAAATTAGATACAGTACCAGTCAAAAGTTTGGACACACCTACTCATTTAAGGGGTTTTCTTTATTTGTACTATTTTCTACTTTGTAGAATAACAGTGAAGACAAACTATGAATAACACATCATGGAATCATGTAGTAACCAAAAAAGTAATAGAAAATATATTTTGATTTGTTTTTGAGATTCTTCAAAGTAGCCACCTGTTGCCTTTGACAGCTTTGCACACTCTTGGCATTCTTTCAACCAGCTTCACCTGGAATGCTTTTCCAACAGTCTTGAAGGAATTCCCATATATGCTGAGCACTTGTTGGCTGCTTTTCCTTGAATCTGAGGTCCAAATTATCCCAAACCATCTCAATTGGATTGAGGTCAGGTGATTATGGAGGCCAGGTCATCTGATGCAGCACTCCATCACTCTCCTTACACAGACTGAAGGTGTGTTTTGGGGTCATTGTCCTGTTAAAAAACAAATGATAGTCCCACTAAACGCAAAGCAGATGAGATGGTGTATCACTGCAGAATGCTGTGGTAGCCATTCTGGTTAAGTGTGCCTTGAATTTGAAATAAATCACAGTGTCACCAGCAAAGCATCCACACACCTCCTCCTCCATGCTTC
Source organism: Oncorhynchus masou masou (assembly GCF_036934945.1). Classification (NCBI taxonomy): domain Eukaryota; kingdom Metazoa; phylum Chordata; class Actinopteri; order Salmoniformes; family Salmonidae; genus Oncorhynchus; species Oncorhynchus masou. The sequence continues at coordinate 17,208,250 of NC_088230.1, read as the reverse complement.
ATGGTGGGAACCACACATGCGGAGATCATCCGTTCACCTACTCACAAAGACATGGAGGTTGAAACCAAAAATCTCAAATTTAGACTCATCAAAGGACAGATTTCCACCGGTCTAATGTCCATTGCGCGCGTTTCTTGAACCAAGCAAGACTCTTCTTATTGGTGTCCTTTAGTAGTGGTTTCTTTGCAGCAATTCGACCATAAAGGCCTGATTCATGCAGTCTCTTCAGAACAGTTGATGTTGAGATGTGTCTGTGAAGCATTTATTTGGGCTGCAATCTGAGATGTGGTTAACTCTCATGAACTTATCCTCTGCAGCAGAGGTAACTTTGCGTCTTCCTTTCCTATTACGATCCTCATGAGAGCCCGTTACATCAGAGCGGTTTTTGTTACTGCACTTGAAACTTTCAATGTTCTTGAAATTTTCCAGATTGACTGACCTACATGTCTTAAAGTAATGATGGGACTGCTGTTTCTCTTTGCTTATTTGAGCTGTTCTTGCCTAATATGGACTTGGTCTTTTAACAAATAGGGCTATTTTCTGTATACCCACCCCTAACCTTGTCACAACACAACTGATTGGCTCAAACGCATTAAGGGGAAAAAAATCCACAAATTAACTTTTAACAAGGCACACCTGTTAATTGAAATGCATTCCAGGTGACTACCTCATGAAGCTGGTTTGAAGAATCTCCATAAAAATATACTTTGATTTGTTTAACACTTTTTTGGTTACTACAGTACATGATTCCATGTGTCATTTCATAGTTTTGATGTCTTCACTATTATTGTACAATGTAGAAATTAGTTTTAAAAAATAAACCCATTAATGAGTAGGTGTGTCCAAACTTTTGACTGGTACTATATATATATATATATATATATATATATATATATATATATATATACACTGCTCAAAAAATAAAGGGAACACTTAAACAACACAATGTAACTCCAAGTCAATCACACTTCTGTGAAATCAAACTGTCCACTTAAGAAGCAACACTGATTGACAATACATTTCACATGCTGTTGTGCAAATGGAATAGACAACAGGTGGAAATTATAGGCAATTAGCAAGACACGCCCAGTAAAGGAGTGGTTCTGCAGGTGGGGACCACAGACCACTTCTCAGTTCCTATGCTTCCTGGCTGATGTTTTGGTCACTTTGAATGCTGGCGGTGCTTTCACTCTAGTGGTAGCATGAGACGGAGTCTACAACCCACACAAGTGGCCCAGGTAGTACAGCTCATCCAGGATGGCACATCAATGCGAGATGTGGCAAGAAGGTTTGCTGTGTCTGTCAGCGTAGTGTTCAGAGCATGGAGGCGCTACCAGGAGACAGCCCAGTACATCAGGAGACGTGAAGGAGGCCGTAGGAGGGCAACAATCCAGCAGCAGGACCGCTACCTCTGCCTTTGTGCAAGGAGCACTGCCAGAGCCCTGCAAAATGACCTCCAGCAGGCCACAAATGTGCATGTGTCTGCTCAAACGGTCAGAAACAGACTCCATGAGGGTGGTATGAGGGTCCGACGTCCACAGGTGTGGGTTGTGCTTACAGCCCAACACCGTGCAGGACGTTTGGCATTTGCCAGAGAACACCAAGACTGGCAAATTTGCGACTGGCGCCCTGTGCTCTTCACAGATGAAAGCAGGTTCACACTGAGCACATGTGACAGACGTGACAGTCTGGAGATGCCGTGGAGAACGTTCTGCTGCCTGCAACATCCTCCAGCATGACCGGTTTGGGTCAGTCATGGTGTGGGGTGGCATTTCTTTGGGGGGCCGCACAGCCCTCCATGTGCTTGCCAGAGGTAGCCTGATTGCCATTAGGTACCGAGATGAGATCCTCAGACCCCTTGTGAGACCATATGCTGGTGTGGTTGGCCCTGGGTTCCTCCTAATGCAAGACAATGCTAGACCTCATGTGGATAGAGTGTGTCAGCAGTTCCTGCAAGAGGAAGGCATTGATGCTATGGACTGGCCCGCCCGTTCCCCAGACCTGAATCCATTTGAGCACATCTGGGACATCATGTCTCGCTCCATCCACCAACGCCACGTTGCACCACAGACTGTCCAGGAGTTGGCGGATGCTTTAGTCCAGGTCTGGGAGGAGATCCCTCAGGAGACCATCCGCCACCTCATCAGGAGCATGCCCAGGTGTTGTAGGGAGGTCATACAGGCACGTGGAGGCCACACACACTACTGAGCCTCATTTTGACTTGTTTTAAGGACATTACATCAAAGTTGGATCAGCCTGTAGTGTGGTTTTGTGACTCCAAATCCAGACCTCCATGGGTTGATATATTTGATTTCCATTGATAATTTTTGTGTGATTTTGTTGTCAACACATTCAACTATGTAAAGAAAAAAGTATTTAATAAGAATATTCCATTCAGATCTAGGATGTGTTATTTTAGTGTTCCCACATACATACATACATACATACATACATACATACATACATACATAAAAAAGTAGTGCAGTGGGCCTTTTACTAGTCCTGTATTGGCGGACCAATATAGCCTTCTGTAGCACAGCCCCAAAATGTTTTTCATTGCCGCAATACATCTGTTTATTGCATAAATCATGCATGCATTGGATTGCAATGCTGGTAAAATCATCCAGTCCAGTTTAATTTATTACAGTGTAGACTATACCAAGTGTAGGCTATGACATGTGGTCAGCGGCCGATCAAATTAGTGGCACAAAGTCTGCAGGGGGTACAGATTAGTTGTCTATGCATTCTAAAAGGAAAAGGTTCATGATGTAAAATATAGGGGATTGAAACTGAGGGAACCCCTATAAGATCTTCAAAGAACCCCATTTAATGGATCCTCAAATAACCTTGTAGTGAAATACATAACAATAACATTATTTTAGTTCCCAGTGTATATGCTTTTAGTGTCAAAGCAGAATTTAAATATGTAAACTCCCAGCAGAGCCCCAAGTCCATTGGATATATCCTCTGGCGTATTGATGTTCTTCTTACCCATAGCCAGAATGAATCCCAAAAAATTTAATTATACAGATTATTAACAAAACATGCAAACATGCACACAACAGTATTCATACCTTGATTTTTGTGGTAAATGTGAATGGAAAAAACACTTGTCATACACATACCGTGTCCATAATGTGGAGGCCTACAGGATATTCACTGAAGAGGTAAGGGAGAAGAATGCTAAATGTGATCTGCATAACATACCAATAGACATACCTTTGTATGCCTCCTCCTCTGTTTAACTGCAGACAGACAAAAGTGAGTAGCTCAGTCATCTACACCCAATATAGCGAGCCTTCAACATATTATTATAGCTTACATTTTCTAATTTCTTTGTGGATTGAGATCCACTGAATTGTGTCCATTTTCTGTTTTAGAAGGATTTGCACACGTAAAATAGATGGTATCATAAAACAATAATATAGATCATACAAGGGACAAACCTTACACTCTAAAAAATAAAAAGCTTCCTGGAGTATCCTTTAGGGGTTCTTCAAATTTAAACTGTGGGGGAACCCCTATAAGATTAACAAAGAACCCTTTAAAGGGTTCTTCACAGAACCCCTTTTTATGGATCCTTGAAGAACCTTTCAGGGTATATTTTAACTACCCCCTATACTTTTTAGTATTGTTAGTAGTAATAATAATACACATAATATTTTAGTTGTCAGTGTTTATGATTTTAGTTGCAAAGCAGAATAAAAATATCAAAATATGAGGTAAACTCCCAGCAGAGCCCCAAGTCCAATGGGTATATCCTCTAGCATGTTGATGCTTTCTGTATCCATAGACAGAATTATTTTGCAGTGGATGGTGACCAAGTAGGTTTCCTGTCTTATTCAGAGGTGTCGGGAGGGTGACATCTGTGAATCCCCAAAACAGTATTTATATAGACGATTAACAAAAACATGCACACGACCGTATTCATACCTTGGTTTTTGTGGTAAATGTGAATGAAAAGTTTTGATAATGGTTCATACACATACCTTGTCCATAATGTAGAGGCCTATGGGATATTCATGGGAGAGTTAAGGGAGGATGGTAAATTTTATCTACATAACATACCTTGGTACGCCTTGTCTTTATACCTGCAGACAAACGTGAGCAGTTCAGTCATCTGCTTGTCTTTATACCATCTTACCTCTATTGCAGAATTGTCAAAGTCAAAGATTTGCATATAAAAACAGCAGTTCAGTCATCTGCACCCAATATAGCTAGCCTTCAACATATTCTTATAGCATACATCTTACCTCTATTGATTGATATCCATGGAATTGTCTAATTTTAGTCAAAGATTTGCATATAAAAACAGATGGTATCATCATAAAACAATATCAATTTAGATCATACAAGGGACAAACCTTACCTTAAATTGAGATCTTAAGTGCCTTCACCTGCTGTCCTTTCAAATCCAAATGTTTTAGTTGGGCAGTTAGGTTCCTGCAAGAACCCCCACCAACTAAGGTGGTTCCTTGATGAACCCCACCTACTATTGGGTTCTCGGAAGAACCATTTGGGGGCAGTTTTCAGTGCCAAGTATCTTAAGGTTCTTCGGAGAACTATAAGGATCTTAGAAGAACCGTTGTTGAACCACTAATTTTTAAGTGTGATGCAGTTGCATTTTGGCTTCTGCCCAGATGGATGAAGCCAGCCACCGGTTACAGACCTAACACAGATCTTACTTGGGATGGTGTGGTGCACATTTTTTATTTATTTGACCATGCCAGTCATTTATGAACATTTGAACACCTTGGCCATGTTCTGTTATAATCTCCACCCGGCCCAGCCAGAAGAGGACTGGCCACCCCTCATAGCCTGGTTCATCTCTAGGTTTCTTCCTAGGTTTTGGCCTTTCTAGGGAGTTTTTCCTAGCCACCGTGCTTCTACACCTGCATTGCTTGCTGTTTGGGGTTTTAGGCTGGGTTGCTGTACAGCACTTTGAGATATCAGCTGATGTACGAAGGGCTATATAAATATATTTGATTTGATTTTTTAGATGAGGGAGCACAGAAAATGTAAATGCCATTTTTTCCTCAATCAAAATTTGTACCGAAAGACCGTCCTATGGGTTTTCACTCCAACCCGTTGTAACTAACCCATTTCATTTTATAAACCAGCTAATTATTAGAATCAACTGCGCTAGATTAGGGTTAGCATGAAATGTACATCCTGTACCATCCTGATAGCTCTCCAGGAACAGGGTTGGAGATATAAAATATGCATAAAACACATCCTCCAATTGTATCGTTTGCCTATGTTCACACATATCGTCTCAAGGAAATTTTATATTTTCAATACCCTCAAACACCAAATTAGGCATACCTAATTTCAATATAGGCCATGATCACTGGCAATCGCGAATGATAATTATTCACGTTTTACCGGTGAAACTGCATCTGCATGCCTATCATTTGATTGATTTCAATACATTTCATGGGAATAGCCTATGCATTTCCATCTTCTTGAACTACTGTCTCGCGAGTTACAGCAGATGACGTTAAATATTTGCCTTTCTTGTATATTGTTTCAATCAAAGCATACAATATATACTGCATTGTGGCTCAGTTTTGGCGCATGATATATATATATATAATTTTATTATTCAGCTTCAGCTAACCATCCTAACATTTCATTCGAAATGAGATGTTTTGGGGTTTTAGGCCTGCTATGCTATTCAGTTGTTATATAAAATACTAACTAATCGTTGTGTGACCTTACAAGACATTGATTCAGCTTTGATCTAACTTTACTAAACAAGCACCATAGTGAGAAGTGATCATCTATTTGTAATAATAAGTGATGAGTAGGACTATTAGTCATAGGACACAGATCTTAATGAGATATTTTAAATGAGGAGTGCCCTTAGTTGTTCAAAAAGGGCAGCGCTAAATAAACTGATTTGATTAGCTTGAACATATGGTTGCAATATACCCGTCACAGAATAAAAGAAAACAGAGGGCTGAACTATCAATTCATTTAATTGATTTGCTTAGATTTAATCAAATCAATTGACCAAGTTGTGAACATAAGTCAGAATTGCAGAGAATTCATTTTAAAACAGCCATAAAAATCAAGCTTTTGGTGTGGTGTATTCATGCATCTCAAACTATAACCTAAATGTATTATTTCTTCCAACTTGTCCCAATTAACATTTCCAATTAAATCATCCTGACATAGCCTACCCTAACTGGCCCTGCGTCTCAACCAATAGTCAATATAGGCTAAAGATTCCAAGCAGGGCTACCGCAACTTCCAGAGACGGTGAGGCTCTTAGGCTTTACGGTGGCCACTGGTTTGGGTGTCCTCGGCAGAATGGTGTCACGGTAACCAAGTGGTCACATATCGTTCAGGGTTCCACTGCGCAAGAGCAGGTTGGTGGAGTGTTATGAACATCAAGGCACAGGTAAAAAAAATAAAAAAATCTCAACGTTCTATTGTTGTCAAATCTCCAATGGGCCTCTGCAGTGCACACATGTAACCTACAGATCATCCTCATTCGCCAGAGAGAATACAGGGAAGAACGGATTAGCTAAAGAGACTGGTACCAGGTTTCCAGTCAAAATTCATTTTTTTTTTTAAAGATAGTGATAGACAATGTTAGCAGTGCGATTAGGTTTCAAATCAGATGTTAAGAGAAATTTTATTAATCCTGTATGTGGGGGTTTATGACTGTGGCAACTAGTGACGACCCTGGTACCCAAGCTAAAATAACACTGGCAGTCCAACCGCTTTTAAATTTGGAGTCTTCCTGAAAAATCAAATAAGACTGAGTGAAAAACAACTATTTTTGCAAGTATTAACAATTTAAATTGAGTTAGGTGAATTATACTAAAGGTTTTATAATTACATTTACATTAAAAGCAAGCACACACATACAGTATCTACTCCAATAAAAGTTGCTCTGCCTCCTCAAGAGCCTTCTCCGTTTCTTCAACTTCCAAGGAGAAATTATCCCTCTCCTGCACGAGATGCTCCCGAGCCTCCAAGAGATCCTTCATGGACTTTTGAACTTCCTGGAAATTAACAAACAATGACCATTTCCTCAAGCTCTAGCTTGAACAGACATACCAGAGGTTCCCGATGGGCAAGTGCCTTTGAGAGCTTAATGTCTTAAGCTCTCAAAGGCACTTGCCCATCGGGAATACACACAGGATTAATTATGCTTATGTCAAAGATAATGAACTTACTGTTAGTTGTGCACTTTGTTCTGTTGCCATGTCACCAAATGTCCACAGTTCACTTAACAGATCCCGGGATATATTCTGCATCATAGGAGATTTTTTAAAATGAGGTCTACAACCATAAAAATAAATCGCTACATACAATTACAAAGCCAGGTTCCTGCAAACAAGGTCCTCTGTAACATTTGAGTCTAAAGGCATTTTCACACAGATTTGTGCTATAGTTCGAATCAGAGTTTGATTATTTGATACATTGTATTTTTTCCCCCATTTGGTCTGGTTGGTTTCACAATGCCAAGTGTCCATGCAAGTAATTTGTTTATTGGACAAAAACGCTCACCTTAAATCCATCTATGATTATCATGAAGCTCACTTGTGCGTCCCAATCTTCAAATTACTTTCATATGGGGGGAAAAAATGCAATAGCCACTCTAACCGCAATGTGAATAGGATATATTCAGTAGCCTATATAGCTGGTACAGCCCCCCCAGTCTCCTCTAACCTGCATCGAATGCACTCAAATGCGCTGCTACTAAAAATAATGTTTCAGAGATATCAAGTTATGATGCTGCAAGCATTTCATCAAATGCTCACAGCCAACAATACTGCATGACTGGTTATTTTCCTGTGTTTGGTCCGAACTGCATTCTCACCTGCAGCGAACAGCCCCACTCTACGAATTGAATCGGAGCACCCTGTTAGCGAACCCCGGTGCGTTGTTTAGTGCCCTCCAGAGTGCGGATAGATTCACAACAGTCCAAACGAACTGAACTAAGGGGGTAAATGCACCAAAGTTGGAAAAAAAAATGTACCAAACAAATCTGGTGTGAAAGCCTCCTAAGTAATGACAGACTGTTCAATGATATTGATGAAAAAACAAGTGAAAGTCCTTACCACCACCACGCGTTGTTGATCCTCATTTTGCGGTGCAGATTCTCTAATTCTCTCTCCCAAAACTGAGAAATAAAGTCATAAAACTAATTAGGTGTCCCCTTTAATCTTTGGATTAATTGTCAGAGTAGAGAACACACGATTTTGTATGGGTCCAAATTCTACAACAACTAAAAAGTACCATATGCATCTCAGGTAAAATAACAACCCAATGTTTATCTCCCAGGACTATTATCTAGCAACAGCATGCTAGCTAAACGACTTGCATATCGTAAACCGTCTCAAATAGAAACCAGTTCTATTTTAATGGCTGGCTACAAACGTAACATCTTGTCAGGATGTAATGATTACCTGGATCAATATTTCCAGCGACTAGAAGCGCATGGCAGTCCTTCAGATGTTTCTTGATGTCGGCATTGGTTCCTTGGAGGTCACTGTATTGTTGTTCCAGCTGGGCGACTTTTAGCTGCAAAATGAAATGAAAAGAGAGACAATGAGTGCACAAGATAGCCCTGAACAGAAGAGATAACATCGCACTCTTCTCGAGACGTTCCATTCAACAGCCCATAGAGAAAACCTAGTGCAGTTATGCTCACATATACGTTTGGAAAGTAGAGAATCATCCCTTTAACAAACTTACCTGTGATTCTAAATTGTTTTTCTGCAGTTCCTCATTGGCTCCCACTAAAAGTTGATTCAGACCCTTCAGTTCTGACTGCTGCTGTCCATGTCTGGTGGAAGCTCTATCAAAAGACAGAATACTATGAGCAGTTTTTATGAGCAAATGTATTTCTCCCAAATTTAAAAAAGGTTAAAGAGAAATCTTACCCTTTATGCATTTTGGCTACAAAATTATTTCTGGAAAAAAAGAGAAAGCTAGTGGGTCTTAAAATGCCCAAACACTTTGATAGCCAGTTATCTCCCCTTTGTTAAATGAAAGTTTCCTTGGTACGTTCTCTTTGTGAGGCTTAGAAATAGCTGTTTTTGGAACTAAACTGAAGTCTGACGGTATGGATGTCGCTTTGAATTCGTATTTATTGGCAGCGCTCTTGATTTCTGCAGCACTGCCATCAGGTCACACACCTGAAATAGAAGAAATATCAAATGAAGACAATCGCTGTGCTTGCGAAGAGCTGCTGGCAAAACGCACGAAAGTGCTGTTTGAATGAATACGGGCCTGCTGCTGCTCAGTCAGACTGCTCTATCAAATCAGATTTAATTATAACATAATAACACAGAAATATGAGCCTTTGGTCATTAATATGATCGAATCCGGAAACTATCATTTCAAAAACAAAACGTTTATTATTTCAGTGAAATACGGAACCGTTCGGTATTTTATCTAACGGGTGGCATCCCTAAGTCTAAATATTCTTGTTACATTGCACAACCTTCAATGTATGTCATAATTACGTAAAATTCTGGCAAATTAGTTCGCAATGAGACAGGCAGCCCAAACTGTTGCATATACCCTGACTCTGCGTGCAATGAACGCAAGAGAAACGACACAATTTCACCTGGTTAATATTGCCTGCTAAACTGGATTAGTAGTTATAACTAGTGATTATGATTGATTGATTTTTATAAAATAGGTTTAATGCTAGCTAGCAATTTACCTTGGCTTCTACTGCATTCGCGTAACAGGCAGGCTACTCGTGGAGTGCAATGGTTAGAGCGTTGGACTAGTTAACTGTGCGGTTGCAAGATTGAAACCCCTTGAGCTGACAAGGTGAAAATCTGTCGTTCTTTTCCTGAACAAGGCAGTTAACCCACAGTTCCTAGGCAGTCATTGAAAATAAGAATGTGTTCTTAACTGACTTGCCTAGTTAAATAAAAAGGTATAAATAAAATACAAATTTAAATAAAATTTAAATAATGTAAATTGGTGTCCAAAAATACTGTTTTCCGATTGGTATGAAAACTTGAAATCGGCCCTAATTAATCGGCCATACGGGATGATCAATCGGTCAACCTCTGTCTAGGATGCTCTAGTCAAGATGTTGCAGCTGTAGAACCTTTTGAGGATCTCAGGACCCATGCCAAATCTTTTTAGTTTCCTGAGGGGGAATAGGCTTTGTCGTGCCCTCTTCACGACTGTCTTGGTGTGTTTGGACCATTCTAGTTTGTTGTTGATGTGGACACCAAGGAATTTGAAGCTCTCAACCTGCTCCACTACAGCCCCATCGATGAGAATGGGGACATGCTCGGTGCTCCTTTTCCTGTAGTCCACAATCATCTCCTTTAGTCTTGGTTATGTTGAGGGATAGACTGTTATTCTGGTACCACCCGGCCAGGTCTCTGACCTCCTCCCTATAGGCTGTCTCGTCGTTGATCACTGTTGTGTCGTTAGCAAACTTAATGATGGTGTTGGAGTCGTGCCTGGCCATGCAGTCGTGGGTGAACAGGGAGTACAGGAGGGGACAGAGCACGCACCCCTGGGGAGCTCCAGTGTTGAGGATCAGCGTGGCAAATGTGTTGCTACCTACCCTCACCACCTGGGGGCGGCCTGTCAAGATTCAGTTGCAGAGGGAGGTGTTTAGTCCCAGGTTCCTTAGCTTAGTGGTGAGCTTTGAGGGTTCTATGGTGTTAAACGCTGAGCTGTGGTCAATGAATAGCATTCTCACATAGGTGTTCCTTTTGTCCAGGTGGGAAAGGGCAGTGTGTAGTGCAATAGAGATTGCATCATCTGTGGATCTGTTTGGGCAGTATAAGGTTATAAGGTTACAGTTCATATAAGGAAATAAATTCATTAGGCCCTAATCTATGCATTTCACATGACTGGGAATATACATATGCATCTGTTGACCACAGATACCTTAAAAATCAGTCAGTATCTGGTGTGACCACCATTTGCCTCCTGCAGTGCGACACATCTCCTTCGCATAGAGTTGATCAGGCTGTTGGTTGTGGCCTGTGGAATGTTGTCCCACTCCTCTTCAATGGCTGTGCGAAGTTGCTGGATATTGGCGGGAACTGGAACATGCTGTTATACACGTCAATCCAGAGCATCACGAGCATACTCAGCGGGTAACATGTCTGGTGTATGCAGGCCATTGAAGAAATGGGACATTTTCAGCTTCCAGGAATTGGGTACAGATACTTGTGACCATGCATTATCATGCTGAACGAGGTGATGGTGGCAGATGAATGGCATGAGGTGATGGCAGCGGTCAATGGGCCTCAGGATCACGCCAAGGTATCTCTGTACATTCAAATTGCTATCGATAAAATGCAATTGTTTTTGTTCTCTGTAACTTATGCCTGCATATACCATAACCCCACCGCCTCCATGGGAAACTGTTCGCCCACACGATGCCATACATGTGGTCTGCGGTTGTGAGGCCGGTTGGACGTACTGAAAACGACTGAAACAACATTGGAGGCTGCTTATGGTAGAGAAATTAACATTCAATAATCTGGCAACAGCTCTGGTGGACATTCCTGCAGTCAGCATGCCAATTGCACGCTCCCTTAAAATCCTGACAATGTGTTGTGTGACAGAACTGTACATTTTAAAGTTACCTTTTATTGTCCACAGCACAAGGTGCACCTGTGTAATGATCATGCTGTTTTGTTGGTTATTTTTACCCAATTTTTCTCCCTAATTTCATGATTACGATCTTGTCTCATTGCTGCAACTCCCCAAAGGCTTGGAAGAGGTGACGGTCGAGTCATACATCCTCCGAAACATGACCCTCGAAGCCACGCTTCTTAACATCTGCTCGCTTCACCCAGAAACCAGCTGCACCAATGTGTCAGTGTAAACGCTGTTCAACTGACAACCGAAGTCCGCCACTAGGAGCCGCTAGAGCGCAACGAGCCAAGTAAAGCCCACCAGGTCAAACCCTCCCCTATGTGCGCCACCCTATGGGACTCCAGGTCACGGCCGGTTGTGACACAGCCTGGGATCGAACCACAGGGCTGTAGTGACGGCGCAACACTTTAATACAGTGCCTTAGACCGCTGCACCGCGATCAAGCTGTTTCATCAGCTTCTTGATATGCCACACCTGCCAGGTGGATGGATTATCTTCGCAAAGGAGAAACTCTCAGTAACATCTGTACACCAAATTTGAGAGAAATAAACTTTTGTGCATTTTGGGGATCTTTTGTCAGCTCATGAAACTAACACTTTACATGTTGCGTTTATTTTTGTTCAGTAACATTAACGTCATATATTGATAGCCCTAACATTAGGTCTATGTTATCTAGCTGCTACATGACTAGTTAATACGCTTGCTAACGTTAGTGGCTCAATTCTTAGAGTATCTTGACAGCTAGCTAGCGAGCTAACGACACGCTTCCTTCACCGTGGAGTTTAGTCTGCTAACGTTAACTATCATCAGCAACAAGGAGAAGTAGTAAGATAGCTAACTCTCATTTACACCTCCACACCCACAGAATAAAACAATACTTAATGGATAATTATTCCGACGTATCCAATTAGCAATAAAACAACGCTTCCTTACCGTGTACTGTACTCAATGACAAAACCACAGAAACTCACTTTTTGAAAAGAGCCCAAAGATTTAAAAAAAATTAAAAAAATAATAATAATAATATATATAATATATAATATATATATATATATATATATTTGAAAATTGTGTTAAAGTTATTCTTTTTTTTACCTTACCAAAATATTTTACAGTAAAATAATCTTGCTTCTCAGATAAAAAGTATCCTCCTTTAAAAATCAAATTGTATTCCACACATATAAGGTGCAGAAAAATGAGTATGTGCTAGCCGTGCAGTTCATTAATCAATATCAATATTAACGATACAAGAGTCAAGTGAAAAATAACAAGTAATAGAAGAGGTAGTAGGAGTAGTAATTGTGGACTGTATTTACACGGTATTTACAAATATAGAGTGGGTGGTGGCTTGATCATGGAGTAGAGTAAATTACATATAATGTAACAGCACTGTTGACTGTGTGTGAGAGAGTTCTGAGTGCGTGCTTGTGTGTGTGAGTTTATGGGTTTGTGTGAGTTTATGGGTGTGTGCATGTGTTTTTGTGTAAATGTGTGTGTAAAGGGTTGGATGTGTGGGTAGTTAGTGCAAATCATCTCTGAGGTGCAGGTCTGTGCAGGGCGACAGCCAGAGTTAGCTGTATAGCATTCTGATGGCCTGGTGGTAGAAGCTGTCTCGGAGCCTGGTGGTCCGAGACCCAATGCTCTGATACAGCTTGCCAAAGGGTAGCAGAGTGAACAGTCTGTGGCTCGGGTGACTGGAGGGGCAGGGAGCTCGCCCCCAGGGATGTATTGGGCCGCTCGCACCATCACTCTGTAGAGCCTTCCAGTTGTGTTCGGTGCAGTTGCCATACCAAGCGGTGAGGCAGACAGTCAAGATGCTTTCGATAGTGCAGCTGTAGAACGTTTTGAGTATCTGATGGCCCATGCCAAATCTTTCCAGCTTCCTGAGGGGGAAGAGCCATTGTCATGCCCTCTTCACCACTGTGTTGTTGAGTTTTGACCATGATAGATTCTTAGTGATGTGGACACAGAGGAACTTGAAGCTCTTGAACCGCTCCACTACAGCCCCATCAATGTGAATGTGAGGGTGCTTGGCCTTTCGTTCCCTTTAGTCCACGATCAGCTCCTTTGTCTTATTGACGTTGAGGAAGAGGTTGTTGTTCTGGCACCACACTGCCAGGTCTCTGTTCTCCTCCCTATAGATTGTCTCATCATTGTTGTACCAGGCAGGGATGCAGCCGGTCAAGATGCTCTCGACTGTGCAGCTGTAGAACTTCTTGAGGAACCGAGGTCCCATGCCGAATTTCTTCAGCGGTGTTGAGAATTAGCATGGCATAGGTGAAGTTGCAGACCCTCACCACCTGGATTCTGCCTGTCAGTTGTTCAGATTTGATCCCTTCCAACTAGATTTTTTGGATGAAACAAATGAACAGAATACCCTTTATTATCAACATTTTTATTGTTGCCTTTGTGTTTCTTTTACACATAAACTGGAAACAGTATCAATGGAATAACGGAATAAAAAAACAGGTCCTGGCCCTGCCGATATGAGTTGTTTTGGTAGGGCTAAAATAACAAGTGGAGTCCAGGGTGTTTACACGTTCATACTTATTTCCAGCGTTCGATGTAAAAGTGGCGGAATATTTATTGACGTCCAGGGGTGGCAGTATAACGTTTATTTCCACACAACCCACATAGCGTAAATAAGAAGGTTATCTGACTGCGCATGCTCAAGAGAGGGCGGTTAAATTCAAAACCAACAACAGCTTTTGACGCTTAATAGCTGGCATCTTAAAATTGTACTTGAACAACTAGTAGCTACACGGTACAGTAGATTTGTGGCAAATTAACAACGTATTATCTTTGCAATGTTTTAACATTAATGTGTTCAAGGAGACTAGATGGCTAAGTTAACTAGCTAACATTAGCGCTTGACTTGTGACACAACGTTAACGCTTCTTGCTAACGTTAGCTAGCTAACCAGCTAGTTCGCTAGCTAAGTATTTTAATTGTCATTCAGTGTATTAGCAAACGTGGCTAGTTAAGTAGATTTGTGTATTTTTCTTTCACACATCGAGCACTCCGTTATCAATGTGAACGACGATTGCTAGCTAGCCAGTTAACGTGTTTATGTCAATGTATTTATTTCATAACTGTCGGCGAAGATGGAGCCGCCTGATGCTGCATCAAGGACGGAGTGAGTGATATGTTTGTTGATAGCCCAATTGTAGTTCACTAACTTTCCAATTTTATTAAGCCGTGAAGTTATCCCTGGCCATGACCTCACTTTCCGAAGGGGTCTCAGGGGGGTGGGATATGCAACATGTAAAATTATATTCTAATTCACACGTTTAATAATACACACTTTTACATGTGTGAAATAAGACAAATGTAATTATTGTTACGTGTCTCGTGTATTTCAAGTATAGCGTTAATATTACTAAGTACGTTAACTGCTTGGGTTTGTTTTCTAAATTGCAACAGTGATCATGTTGGATCCTCCAAACGGCGTATTTCTTCGGTTAGTACAACAGTTGCTCATACAACTATTTAGTTTGAGAATGTTTTGTCAACCATTTTAACAGCACGTCTCTGAATTAATATTGTATCTAATTAGATCCTGAAAGTTCCACGGACATCTATCAAATTCACTGGCCCAGAGCTCGAGGAGAGTCGGGTAAAGACTAAATAGATAGCAGTTGGAGAAATTGTGAATGTCTCTGTCATTTTACTCAATGCATTATTGTCTTCACAAGGTGGAGGTGGTCAAGCCAGTAGAGAAGAGGATCTCCAGAAGAGTCAGTTTTGCCACTTCCAATGATGTTCTACTGTTTTCAAAGTAAAACGTTTTCGCTGTGCCACATTTGGAATTTAAACTACAATGCCACGAAAATAAGAAACTCTTATACAACAATGTTATTACCTTTTCATTATCAGAGATGTGAAGAATGGCTCCCCTGTCCGGAGTCCTCTAAAAAACCTCACAACTAGTAAGTAAGCCTACTGTATGCTTGAGACATTTCTTGTTTTCTTCTCAATGTAGAGCAGCATATGATGCTTCACAATACTGTGTATTTAAGTGAGGAGGCTCATGCAAATGTTTGTTTCACATTGGCTGAATTGTTTTACGTGACTGGTTTTGCAATTGCTAAACAGTGAAAATGTGACAATATTAACTCGGGCAGTTGGGTTTGTTTTACTTTCAATTTATCCAACCTTTCAAAAAATGTCCATGTTTTTTCATGTAACGTATTTACAACTGAAATGCAATTTGATTTAACAGCGGCAGAAAACATAAGCATTCATACGGGTTCCATTGATGGTTCTCAACCAATCACAGGTATGC
Source organism: Oncorhynchus masou masou (assembly GCF_036934945.1). Lineage (NCBI taxonomy): Eukaryota > Metazoa > Chordata > Actinopteri > Salmoniformes > Salmonidae > Oncorhynchus > Oncorhynchus masou. Next base: position 17,192,355 of record NC_088230.1, on the reverse strand, counting down.
CTAAAATCTAGTTATTAAGTTGATTTTTTTTGCATTCTCAGTAGGTACTGTATAAATCACTCAGTGACCACCAAGATGCCTTTAACTGTTATGCACCTTCATTTGTAAATGTAGGCATGGAAACCTTGTTGAATGCTCCCCTCCATGTTTCACAACAAAGAAATAAGGTAAGCTATCACTGAGAAATGTGACTCTTTAAATTAGACTTTCAATTGGCGTAGCTACATTCTTCCCATGTTTTATATAGGTACATAGAAATTCATAACAATAAAATATAATATGAATAGTATTTTAACTATTGCCAAAAACCAAGGTACATTGACAATTCTTTCATTGACCATACCAGTGCGCTTCTTACCTGTGTTAATTGTTGTTGCTGTGTACTTAGCTATTCATGAGACACTAAAGTCATTGTTTCTCCTAATAGGAAAATGTAATGTTCAACCAGGATGATTATGGGGAGAAAACAATGATGTTCACAGGAGAGGACACAGCATTTATGGATATGACTCACAGTCACACAATACTCATCGCTAATGATTCAGAATCATCAGTTCTGCCTAATGAAATCAATTTGACTACACCTACCTGTGGAAACATGGATTTTACTTTTTCAATGGAGAAAGGTAAAACTGGGTGTTTTCAGGACTCAACAGAGAATTATGCCCCCTTTAAAAACCCTTCCTCCTTAGCCAGAGGTATAGATCCAGAGTTTGAACATTTCCTTGCCAGTATAACGAAGTCAAGTGGCCCCATGTGTAATCCAATAGCTCCCAAATCTTCAACTACAGTGGCATTCCACAGAGCTGCATCCCCTCCAGAAAAAACGAACAACAGACGTTTCCTTGCTGCGCTCAATGCCCGCAGGTCAGGAGTTGATAAAGAGAATCAGCTCCCACCTTTGTCAGCAACGGGGGGAGACTCTACAGTGGGCTCAATTATCCCTCAAAGGCAAGGGCCTCAGTTCATGAATACATCTACGATGCAAACTGAACAAGATCATATGGATCTGACAAAAAGCCATACCACTTTGATAGATGGCAAAGGAGTTTTTCAGTGTGTGCAAACTGTAAGCTCTGAAGAGCAACGGCTTAGGGGAAGCCCTTTCAGCCAGGTAACTGTCTCTACTGATCCAGATGAAATGGAGTTGACCAGGAGCCAAACTGTTGCCATTGACTCCAAAGCCATTTGGATGTTTGGGCCAAATCCCTCTCAGAAAATAGAAAGGAAAAGTGTGGTCTTCACATCAGATCCCAATAAATCCCAGATCTTCTCAGGTGATGACCATGGCATGGAAATAACTTCAGCTCTCAATGTACCTCTCCAGGAGAATGTGTGTGCTCCGACCAAGAAAGGTGAATCATCACCCTGGATGTTTCCCCCAGAAAACAGAATCCCCTCCGTTCAGCAAAATCAACAGACCTTTCATAGCACCTCTTATCCATACTCAGATGACATGGAGATGACAAGATGTCAAACAGTTGCCATTGATTCCAAAAGTGTAGCCCTAACGGAAATTCCCTTACTAGGGAATACAAGGAAAAGTTTGTCTTTTATGCCAGCCTCTCACAGAGGTGTGTTTTTTTCAGAAGATGGCAATGGTATGGATCTGACTGAGGCCCTCACTGGAAATATTGTGTCAAACAGCCATATAGCAATTAATAAGCCACTACAGAACTTGTTACCCACAACAGAGATGTCCTTTCACTCTGATCTGAGTACTAGCATGGAGATGACTTCAGGACAGAGAAGTAATAAAGTATGGGAGCCTGCATCCTCTGATCCTGATGACATGGAAATCACAAAAAGCCTAACTGCTGTAATTGATTCCAAATATTGTTTGATGGAAAAGCCTTCACTTAGCAAACCGAAGACCCAGGTCAAACGTGGTCTATCCTATGTGCCACCATCTATGGAATATGGCAATTTCTCAGACGATGCTAACAGTGTGAAGAGGCCGCTGGATCAGGTTAAAGGTTTTTCTGTAGCCATATCGGATCCTGATGACATGGAAATAACTAAAAGTCAAACTGTTGCCATCGACACCAAAAGCCTCAATGCGGTCAATCGCATGCAAAACACAAGGAAAAGTATATCCTTCATGTCAGCTTCCAACAGACCCAGTCATATGTCAGAGGATGACTGTGGTATGGACATGACCAAATCTCTCACTGTGTCTATAGATCACAGAAATGGTCTGAACGTGACAGAGGAGACCACTGGCAGATTGTTCCCCATGTCAAACCACCAAAAGGAAACATTTGAGAAGAGCCTGATTAGAACAGAGCTTAGTACAGATGACATGGAAATCACAAGGAGCCAAACTGGGGTGATTGACACCAGAGGTTTTGGTGGTGTAACTCCTTCACTCCAAGGTGGTAGAGGAAGATTTGTCAGCTTTTTGGATTCAAATAAAACTCTTATTGGGGAGGACAACAATTGTATGGAGATGACTCAAGCTCTCACTGCACAGATATTAACAAATGTGTCACATTCTGCCCATGGGGGTGAGACCTTAGCTAGGATGTCCACAATCTCAATGACAAATTTCACCGGAGCAAAGGGCAATCATTTCGTGAAAGTGGATCACAACCCTGATCAACGTTGGGCATCAGATTCAGATGACATGGATATGACGAGAAGTCAGACCGCTGTAATTGAGTCTGAAAACATCAAGATGGGGAATCGTGACCTTTTCATGGGAAGGCAACATTTATCCAGTGTGAGTAAGACCCTGCAGATGGTTCCTCCGGCAGAGCAGAGTGCACATGGTGAGATTACGTTTCAGTTAGGTGTTGAAAGCCTCTGCAGTAAAAAGGCACCTACATCTTCTGACTCTGATGAAATGGAACTGACAAGGAGCCAGACTGTTGCAATTGAATCCAAAGTTATTAACATGATGTTTTCCCCTAAAGCAAATCCACCATTAGGGAATGTGTCAATTAGTCAGGCAAATTATATGGAAGTGAAACGAGTAGCAGAAGCGACACGTTGCAGAAATAATCCTGTAGCTGTACCCTCTAACCTGGAGGAGAATAAAATGGCCAGAGATGAAACTGAAATGTTTTCTGAGGATCATGAAATGGAGATGACCAAGGCTGTCACAACGCAAATTGAACAACATGCACCTACCAATGTGAAGGGCCCTTCATCCACCACAAATGCAATTTCCTTGTGTCTGCCGGAGGGTCACCCTAGAGAAATCCCCACAAACCTTACAGAACACTTTGACCTAAAGGGATTGGCAGACCGAAATGATCCTGATCTGAAAGATGAAGACTCCTTTATTCCTAACAATCCAGAAAGCTCTCCCATTGCCTCTTCAGTCTCAACAGAAGATAATATACCTTTGAGGAAGGCAAAGACTAGGCGAATGAGTTTGGCAGATCTGCAGTTGAAACTTAATCATATGAGCCGCATGATAAATGAATCCACAGAAGTGATGGGTAGCTGCACTGCACCTTTATCTCACCTGATGAGGACCTCTGACCAACACAGTGTAGAGACAGAATCCTTCTCAACTGTAGACTATGGGTCTAAAACCATGGGATTAATGACTGAGAGACCAACAAGTGTCAACTTGGAAGACCATATTATTCACAATGACAAAACTAATATGACTGCTCCTTTAAACTTGAAAAGTAAATGCCTTGCATCACGACTGTCATTTGGTGGTTTCCTGCCCAAACTCCCACAAATAGCCAAACCCTCTGAATCAAACCAGTCCAATAACGTGACAGATTTTGGGAAACTTCTGAAGAAGAATAGCTTGGGTGGCACTCATGAACTGAGGAGCAACACCTCGATGGAGAACATTGATGATGAAGTGCTTCCAGACATTAGCAGTGAAGAGGACTTATCAGAAACTATGGACACCAAGTCACCTCAGAGGGTCGACGACAAAGGAAATCTTTTCTTAGGCAAGGTGGTCAAGGATGTTGTGGAGCATGAGGTCTTTAAAGAGCCGGTCCTAACTGTTACCCAATGTCAGAAGAGGCCCCTACCAGAAGAGGGCCATGATGACTCCATGGATGAGGTAAAGAGGAATAAGCCATCAACAGAAAACATCACAGAAATGGTAAATACTGTTTATCATTTAATCAGTTCACATTTATTTTGTTAAATGTATTCAATACGAGTTAATACTTGTAATTTTTTTACATTTTATCTTGACAGATCCCCCACACACAGGTAGTTCAGTGGGACAGTAACTGTACAGGAGCTGCAGCTGATGGCTCCAGCAGCAACTCCAACCTCCGATGTGAGGGCACATTTGAGTCGTCAAGTGAGTTTTGAGGCGCTTTTACTGCTCATTTCGACTGTCTCATTCAAACATGCATCATCGCCTTGTCTGTCTTGATCCCTTTTAAAGTACATCGTCTAGGTTAGGTAGGCAATACTAACTTGATGCCATTTTGCAGTTTACAGACAAAGCCAATTCGAGTCACTGCTTGACAACACCGGGGACTACACATCTGATGTACGGAAGGTATGTCAACAACTCCCTTCTATATTGACTATTCCTGTTACCACTTCCGATATACTGTGTTTTCATTGCTCTTCCACATTTAATTTCAGAAACTCCAAGATGGCAGCATTACAGTGGCTGAGTTCCTGAAACTCTTCAGCATTGACTTTGTCATCCATAAACCTCGACAGAGTATTCTGCCTGCGAGAGTAAATCTTAAACCTTTGTCTTTAGAATTGAATTTTGACACACACAAAAAATACTAATAACTTTTGAGGAATTATTACAAGGAATAATACTTACTGACTGACGCTCACAATAAACATAGGTGCTAAATACAGATTTATCTCCTTAGATTGTGTCGGATCTCGATCGCAAAACAGAGGACTTGTTAATCGAGAAACATATCAACCATCCCAAACAGAGGGTGTATGAGAGAGACTGCCAGATACTCACAGAAATGGTGGAGCGGTATGTTTAATTATGCATGTCATTGTGACGCTTTACATAGCATTTTATTTACCTTAAGATGAAGTTTAAAAATATATATATATATATAAAAAAAACACTGCTCAAATCTGTAACCTGCTTAGTAAAGAACAAGCCATGTATGTTCATCCCTTTGGTGTACTTTCTGATTTCAGGTTGAAAGCACGTCTGAGAGACCAAGACAGTCTTCTGCAAAGTGTTAATGGAACACTTTGGGAGGCGGTGAAGGGCTTTTCAGATGAAGAGGTATTTAACTTTGTCTTTAATTTTCATTGGTTATTTATTAATTTCCCTCTTGCTATTACTAGTCAGTTTGATCCTTTTGGACCACCCCTCTTGATGTTGTGGCTTATTTTCCCCAGTTGCTGCTTGTTGGTTCAAAGTTGAAAGAGAGGAGGACATTCTTCAGAAAGAGAAGCAAAGTGCGATCTCATGAAATGAAAGCAGTTTTGTACTCTGACCTTGTGCACACAACTCGGGTAAGACCCCTGATGAAAACAAAAATCCCTTCGCTTTGTTGCTCGTAACCTTTGACTGAAAAATAAAATAACTTAAAACTCGGCTAATAAACTGTTTCATTGGCCTCCGGGGTGGCGCAGTGGTTAAGGGCACTGCACTGCAGAGTCAGCTGTGCCACCAGAGACTCTGGGTTCGCGCCCAAGCTCTGTCGCGATCCGGGAGGTCCGTGGTTGATGCACAATTGGCTTAGCATCATCCGGGTTAGGGAGGGCTTGGACGGTAGGGATATCCTTGTCTCAACGCGCACCAGCGACTCCTGTGGCGGGCCGGGCGCAGTGCACGCAAACCAAGGTCGCCAGGTGCATGGTGTTTCCTCCGACGCATTGGTGCGGCTGGCTTCCGGGTTGGATGCGCACTGTGTTAAGAAGCAGTGTGGCCTGGTTGGGTTGTGTATCGGAGGATGCATGACTTTCGACCTTCGTCTCCCGAGCCCGTACGGGAGTTGTAGCGATGAGACAAGATAGTAACTACTAACAATTGGATACCACAAAAATTGGGGGTAAAAAAAAATGAACTGTTTCATTGATGTCCCATTACATCTTCACAGGAGGCACAACATAACTTGAGAGGAAATATTGAGAAGACCGATCAGTGTCTGAAAGACCTTGATGAATGTCTACATGACTTGGAAGATGGTATACTGGATTTGAGTTCATCTCCTTTTGAGCCTTTCATATTCTCTACTGTAATTCAATTTGAACCAAGGGACTTAATATCATTGCATTGCACAATGCATGCTTGTCATCCTGTTTGAGGTATTAGTGGTGGTAATTGATTTTGAATTTCAGGTTTTGTCATGCTTATTCTTTCTTCTGTCTGCCACAGAACTTGCAGCTGTGGAGGGCACCGGGGTAGAGGACTGTGAGACGACCTTGAAAGCAAGGCAGCAAGGTAACATGATGCCACAATCTTTTAAATGAAATGTTTCATTATTAATCAATGGTGTGCTTGGTATTTGACATGTTAATGTTGAATTATGTTCTATCAGGGTTGGAGAAGGTCAACAAAGCAATTGCTAAAAGTGAAAGGTAAGTCTACATGGCTTGAATCATAATTTAGTGCAAATAAATTTGATTTTTCTTTGCTGTCGCCAGAGCTACGGTCTCTATTGAGACTTTAATTTGTATTACTTTACTGCCTTCCACTGGATGTGCCGAGAAATGGAAACCATTTGTTTTTCTCCACAGGCAAATGTGTGAATTGAAACTACAGAAGATAAACTCTGTGGATAAAGTGGACAGACTCCGAAAGGAAACTCTGGAACTTGAGAAACATATTGCCATGCTGGATAGGTCCGTGTCTCATTTTCCTCCCTGCTTATACACCTACTATTCCATTCAACTTTGAATGACACTTTTGGCCTCTTTTGGTTTCAGAGTGAATGAATGGAAGTTTGTGCAGAAAGATGACATGAAGACAGTCTACAGCTTTCTCTACGAGTCCTTGCTGTTGGAGGTGCAGTTTGAGAAACCTAACGGTATGATGTAGTGCTATACATTCCTTCATGGTATAACTTTCCTTGCACCAAAAGTGCTAGTATGTTTATAGTAGTTTTGCTCTGCGTTTTTTTTTTTTTCTCCAAAGGGTTGCTTTAAGACAAATGTCAATGTTTTTCTAATGCTTTGCTCTTTTATTTAGGAGAGGTCTGTGAACAGACTGAGCGTAACATCATGGACATCACATTTAAACGCCAAATGGATGGTGGGAGAAATTAAGCTCGGACACTAATGTAGAATGTTTTCTTGGTTCTCGCCACACACAGAAGCCTTGCCAACTCACCTTTTCTTTCTTACAGATGAAAAGTCACAGTGCTACTCTCGGCTTGTACACAATCTGCTATGCCAGTACATAGGCAGTGAAACCACTTGGTTCAAGAAGTACCCCACCAGTCGATACATTCCCATGGTACGTGTGAGGCTTGGTTAAAAGGGATGATCCACATGCCGTGAAGTCCAGAAAAGGGGTTTGTATTGCATTGCATGTCCACAGAGGTTCCGTTTTGGCTTTTAATATCTGATTCTCGCTCTCCAGCTGCTGCATGATGTGGGTCTGGTGGTAAGCCGCTGTCGCCTCCTGGGAGAAGAGATCCACCTGATGAAGAAGTGGGGCGCTCTGAGGCTGGACATCCTGGACATCAGCTGTGTGGGGACACAGTAAGATCACACACCATAGAAATACAACTCCTAGACTGGACAGATCCCCCATCAGACCACCAGAGAATGTTGACTTAAATGGGACTGTCCTTTCTAGGGAATTTTATAGATGTAGTTCCATTTAACAGTTTTCTGAATGCAAAACTCATTATTGTTTACTTTATTTCAGAGTTCGAATCCTATTCTCCAGTCTCAAGTCGTTTAGCAAGTTTGAGATGACAGTAGCCGTCACCTCCGCCTACCCCTTCGGTCTCTTTCATGTGCAAAACTTCCAAAATCACATTGGAAATGCGACGTAAGACTTCATATTTGTCTTCTCACGCGTTTTGTTTCTAGTTTTACTGGTACATTGTTGCAACATTGCACCTTTAACAACTAACACTATAATACTTTTTTTTTTAATATATATATATATATATATATACAGAAAAGACCAGGTGGAAGACATTGTATCATCAGTCACACCAGCCAAGAACTACTTGACCAAGATTGTCAAGAGGATCCATGAAAGTCTGCTGTGCTGAGACCAGTTCCAGTCAATGGGTGTTCTATGTAGTGCAGGGCTGCCCAACCCTCTTCCTGGGGATCTACTGTCCTGTAGGTTTTCAGTCCAACCCTAATTTAACACACCTGATTCGACTAAGTAGCTGCTCAACAAGACCTTGATTAGCTGAATCAATGTGCTAAATTAGGGTTGGACTGAACCTACAAAACAGTAGATCTCCAGGATGAGGGTTGGGCAGCCCTGATGTAATGAAAATGTGTATATGTTTCAATTCCATTTATAAATGTTCAATGCCACAGTTTGTTTTTTTTTACATGTTTTCTACCATGAGTTTTGATAATTTGTATAATTTTTGTTCATAAGGGATCAATAGTAATAGTTGGCCATTTCAAACATCTTTGATGTATTTCCTCTAGCAAAACTATGGCAAGAATTACAATAACTGAAAAAAGCTTGAGTAGTACAATAACATTTAGTTTTTGTTAATTGTCTGAATCATTATTAAAATGTAACTGCAACTTTTACCCATGTTTTCTCTGTATGATAACAATCACTGGTTTAACATAATTGTTAACCTGGCTCTTCAGTGCTCTCTCTGAACAAATGGGGGTTTCAGATCAGATCTGGGCGTCATACAAATATATACAGTACCAGTCAAAAGTTTGGACATTACTCTTTCATGGGTTTTTATTTTTACTATTTTCTACATTGTAGAATAATATTGAAGACATCAAAACTATGAAATAACACATGGAATCATGTAGTAACCAAAAAGTGTTTAACAAATCAAAAAAATGTATTTCAGATTATTCAAAGTAACCACCCTTTGACAGCTTTGCACACTGGCATTCAATCAGCTTCACCTGGAATGCTTTTCCAATAGTCTTGAAGGACTTCCCACACATGCTGAGCACTTGTTGGCTGCTTTTCCTTCACTCTGCGGTCCAACTCATCCCAAACCATCTCAATTGGATTGAGGTTGGGTGGTTGTGAAGGCCAGGTCATCTGATGCAGCACTCATCACTCCTGTCATCAAGGCAAAGGGTGGCTACTTTGAAGACTATAAAATGTTAACACTTTTTTGGTTACATGATTCCATATATGTTATTTCATAGTTTTGATGTCTTTGTTTTTATTGTACAATGTAGAAAATAGTATAAAGAAAATCCCTTGAAAGAATAGGTGTATCCAAACTTTTGACTGGTAGTATTTATCATTTCATAGTATGGAGGGTCAACAGGATTTTTACATTGGGCCGATTTGATTATGCTGATCCGTGCGGCACCGGGCATAGACCCGTTAAGTAATTGGGCAAAAGCAGGGAGGGAGGCACGCCTTTCTCAAATCAAACCGTAATCTGCGCTGCTCAGTCATTTTGTCAACAAGGCAGGATGGTGCATCATCTAGAAACATGCATATCCTTTCCATATAATAAATATTAGAATGTTCTAACTAGTTTTCATTGGGAAGGCAGATATAGCATTTTTATCAAAAGCAATCTCTTTTGCATGAGAAAACAGAATCCTAGTAATTACTACACATTGCTTTATTACCTCGCTTGTTTTGGCGTGGGCTTTGACAGGGGCGCGTCTCGAATGCAATCAACTGTCAGCCAATAGAAAACACGCCTACACTGGCGTGCCTGGGTGGGATTCATCGAACCCCCTCAGTGAAATTACTGGTATGCTCTTATGGCTGCATCTCAATAGTCTACAGTGGCCTCCTCTCATTGTCTCCTCTGATTTGTAATGTGTCGTAATATATATTTTTTTTTAAAAGGCTGTCCTGTTCCCCTCCTCTCTTCCTAAATTTCCCTCACAGTCCCGTTAGTATGGCTGATTAGCCTACCTTAGTTATCGTAGTTTTAAGGGATCCTGAGTGGCGCAGCGGTCTAAGGCACTGCATCGCAGTGGTAGAGGCGTCACTACAGACCTGGGTTCGATCCCAGGATGTATCACAACTGGCCATGAAAGGGCGGTGTACAATTGGCTCAGCATCGTCTGGGTTAGTGGAGGGTTTAGCTGGGGTAGGCCGTCATAAATAAGTAAATAAGAATTTGTTCTTAATTAACTGACTTCCCCAGTTAAATAAAGGTGAAGTAAAAAAAAAAATCCATAGCTGCCATTCCCAACCAATCAGAGTGCTTGAAAAGGTACATCTGGACACTGCACACACACGTCAGAGTGTTATTGATGTCCATAAAAAGAAGACACATTTCTGAGGACTGTTGTGGACAGTAACAACAATACATGAATTGGGTGTGTGCATCGTAATGTAAGTTGGAGGGGGGTTTATTGGATTTATTTTTTACATGTGTAATAATGGGTAATTACTATGACTTAGTAACTTTGATCAGTTTGCAACCATATGGTCTATTGTACCGTTGTTACTATTATTTCATGTTGGAGTTGCCAATACTGCGTGGCATATTGTTCATAGAATGTAGCCTTGTGCCCATTGCCATGCGTGTCATTGTTTTATTGGTAAACATAGTTTTCATATGTGCATGATATGTGTGCGAGTGCTTACCATAATAGCCTTAGTTAATTAAAGCGGTTGTTGCGCTTCTCCCAGACGGGTCTTGGAGGTCGCACATGCGCAGAGTAATTTGCGACCCTGTGGCTCTAGGGCAGATCAGATAAGACCTCAGCACAGCAGGCTCTCGCACCAGGCCGGAGAGAAGGTGCCATAAGTCTTTATTTTGTCAGTCTCAGTAATAGGTTTCTCTTTCTCTGACAAGAGGTTCATCTTTAGGTTAATGTTTATGCTACTAAGATTATAGCCCTGTTTATAGCTGTTATAATAGTGTAATATTATGGGTATTCATTCATGTTCATATATCCTGTCTATATTGCATAATTATCACGCTTTACTGATACTGTTATGTTCTACATGTTTTTGCCTTGTCGAACCACAATTCATTCGGATTAACACAAATCCTATTCCACCAAGATTCACTCCCAGTCAAGATTCATGTGAACTGACCAAAAGTGTGTGTGTGCGAAGAGGAAAAGGAAATAACAACCCTTAAAAGAGATACATCAGCATTGTTCTTACCACACATCCTGTGGAGGGTCAGAACCCAAATCACAGTCAACATAATTGCACTTGCCAGTGAGGGCATTCACAGCCGACTGCTCAGATGGGTGGCGGCACACCAAGCCAAACGTTTTTAGAAATAGCAAAAGCCTAGGTTATATAGTGCTTACTGACCACTACATTAAGCTTGCTTCCATATATTGACTTTTCAAATGCAGATCAAGAGAATGAAACCGGAGTGAGGAAGTACATGTTTTTCATTGGGATGCAACCCAACACTGTCCAATCCCAGCACTCGAGGGAAGGGTTAGCGTAATTACGTAGCCTGATAAACAAGTACGTTGACTAGCGAGCGGGAGATTTTAGTTCAAGCAATAAAAACTAGAGGTAAGTGGACGCTGTTATCATACGTTTGGATAAATCCTATCCCATAACTTAAAGTTAACATGCGCTAGCTACAAGTTTGAGCATTTGGATGTAAGCCAAGTCACTCACAGACATGCCAGATCATGTAATTCAGTAGCTCAGCTGAACGAATTAGCCTAATAATGCTAGGTAACGCTACCTTTCATGAATATCGGTCACATTCAAAGGCTGTACAAGTCTCTAAACAAGAAATACAACACTTACTAGTAGGTGAACTAGCTAGCTAAATCTTATTTCACTTAGTAAGTCAATAATTATTTGATTACTAGATGCATGAACAGGCTGGAAAGGTCAACATCAACAACTTGACCAGCTAACGTTACTGTACAATAGTTGGTTGCAATTTCCGGTTGTGTAACTTCTGTTGATAGTTAGAATAATTTCTTATTCCCGATCGGGGAAAAAATCATGTCGTGATCAAGTGTGTTTCAGTAACTAACACAATGGAAAGTAATATTTGCCTCGCAGTTGTTTTCTCCTCAGTGAACAATACTTGTTTACTAGCTATAGAGTTATAACTCTTGCACCGTCAAAACGTTCTCCCCTTTTTAAAGACATACCTCACCTGTCCATAAATCAAGATGGCAGTGAGGAGCGAGGCCAGAGTGGAGGCAGAGGTAGAGGAGGAGGAGAGCTTTGGACCACAGCTACTGAGCAGACTTGAGGTAGGTGTTGGTGCATTTATTTTTTATTTTTACCTTTATTTAACTAAGCAAGTCAGTTAAGAACAAATTATTATTTACAATGACGGCCTACATTTGCAATGTTTCCTACACAGCAATGTGGCATCAGTGCCAGTGACATAAAGAAGCTGGAGGATGCAGGCTTCCACACCATTGAGGCAGTGGCCTATGCCCCCAAGAAGGAGCTGCTTAACATCAAGGGGATCAGTGAGGCCAAAGCAGACAAAGTTCTGGTTAGGTCCCCTTCATTTTCCAATCTGAGTTATTATTTTCTGCTCATTTTGGGTTGTCCACAGTTCACATTAGTTCTGATATTAAGACTGTGGCTGATCTTCCGCTATTGGTATTTTCTCCAGTCTGAAGCTGCCAAACTAGTGCCCATGGGCTTCACCACAGCAACAGAGTTCCACCAACGCCGAGCTGAAATCATCCAGATCTCCACTGGGTCCAAAGAGCTGGACAAGCTGCTACAGGGTGAGCCTGGGATCTATGCCAGTTACCTAGATTTTTAGAACTGTTGTCATGACTCGGGACATGATTTTTGAGTTGTCCAGTTGTATATTTTGTCATCGTGTGCATGAAAAAGGCTTTCTCTCTCTCAGGTGGGATAGAGACAGGCTCCATCACAGAAATGTTTGGAGAGTTCCGGACAGGAAAAACACAGCTGTGCCATACCCTTGCAGTCACCTGCCAGGTACTTGTCATGATGCCATTTTTTCCCCCATACTAATAAAGGCAGACTTGGCTGTATACTCCTATCTCATACCAATCACATCTGCTCACAGAATATGACGATAGCACTCAGGACATTCAGTTTTTGATCTATTGTGCTTTTCCCCAACTCAGTTGCCCATTGACCAGGGTGGTGGAGAGGGAAAAGCCATGTACATTGATACAGAGGGGACCTTCAGACCAGAGAGGTTACTGGCTGTAGCAGAGCGGTGAGTTCTCTCATGGACCAACACAATAACAATGGAGTAACTACTGAGTTAAATGACACTGACAGAGATTGAAATTTGGAGCCACACTATTCCTCTACAGGAATAACGGGCATCAATTTCTCTGTTCAGAGAGTTACCATTGCAAATGCAGTACTTCCTTCAGAAAGCTGTATCACACCAGAAGGTACTGTTGTCTTTTATTAGGTATGGACTTGTTGGGAGTGACGTTCTGGACAATGTAGCCTACGCTAGGGCCTTTAACACAGACCACCAGACCCAGCTGCTTTACCAAGCCTCAGCCATGATGGCAGAGTCCAGGTCAGGCCCATCTCCCTCCCTCTTCCATTTCTCACATTACTTTCTTTCCTTCCATGTAAATACTGTTGTTTATGACATGAATAAGGGCAGTACCCTCAAAGAAATCCTAGTAAAGTACCCCTACCTCTAGTCTGCAGTGCTATAGGTCTCTAACCATATGGCCCCTTCTCTCTCAGGTATGCCCTGCTGATAGTGGACAGTGCCACAGCCCTCTACAGAACCGACTACTCCGGGAGGGGAGAGCTCGCTGCACGGCAAGGCCACCTGGGACGCTTCCTGAGAATGCTGCTAAGGCTAGCAGACGAGGTAAGTCCAGGGCTAGAATTACAGGGGTTTTGTCTGTTCGCTGAACTCCTTACCTATTGTGTCGGTCTAATACAATATGTTTATATCAGCAACGTTCTGAACCCTTCTCTGTACATCCATTTTATGTTTTTAGTGTTCATGGTATGGTCGTAATGCTAAAAACATTTTTTGACTCTCGCCTTGTCACAGTTTGGCGTTGCTGTGGTGATAACCAATCAGGTGGTGGCCCAGGTAGACGGTGCCGCCATGTTCTCAGCAGACCCTAAAAAACCGATCGGGGGCAACATCATGGCACATGCCTCCACTACGCGGTGAGTGGCTCCATTGACTCTCTTGTACTCCCTCTTGTTCACATTCTCAGGGTTTCAAACATAGCATGCCAGTCGTTAAGCCACTGGGTTCTAAAAGAATACAGCTAGCTATCAAGCTAAAACCGCTCCTTGTTTTCAGACTGTACTTGAGGAAAGGCCGCGGCGAAACGAGGATCTGCAAAATCTACGACTCGCCCTGCCTCCCTGAGTCTGAAGCCATGTTTGCCATCAATGCAGATGGGGTGGGAGACGCCAAGGACTGAGCTCAGATGGCACCATACCAGGGAGTGAGAGCATGGCTGTATGTCATGTGTCTATGCCCCTCACCTGCTACCATAGACTTGCACAATGGCAGCTCTTGTGTGTTTTGTGTGTACACACTTTCCTGAGGTAAGAGCTAAGAAAATGACTAATAGGGAGATGCTGGCCATAACTGTTGTGTTGATATGATTTTGGACCGTCCCATTACTGAGGGAAGAATGCATTTCTACAGTACAAGAGGGTACTGTGCATAGAGAATGTTGCCTATTGCCCCAAGGAGCACAGTGATTTGCCCATGCTTAGGCTTACACTGGATACTCATTTTGTATTCTACAGTATATGGGCCTATAGCGGCTTTGAGAATCAGAGGGAGCTCAACTTCATAGAAATGTGACATTTTTCACCAACCCAACGGACTTGTAAAATAATATTTCTATCTAACTCCACTGGTAGACGTGGACATATTTAGATGTATGCTTGTGGTATTGTTTTGTTTTGATTTTGTTTTTCGAGGGTGTCTGATTTTTCTACCAGTGTTTTTCATTTAAACCATCTTTGGATTTGACATTCAACCACATCAATAGATCAATTCTCTTTATTTGTCAAACATCTGCTCTTAATAGAATAAACATCAGTACATGCCCCCTTACTAACAAGGTTTGACACCCTTAACGACTACATTTTCTCTATTTGTTTGTACATTCAAGAACCATAGTTTCTGTATAAGACACATTGTATTAAAATGATTTTATCATTAGATCTCCTGACTACATATAAGTTATTTTAACTCCGTTTACATGATTCCACAAATTGACATGGCATCCATTTGAAAGGACTGTGTATTAGGATGTTAAAGTAATATTTCTGTATCACAAAAAGACATCTCAGCGGTATTGACACCAATTGAGCTGCAATATAATAGCTTAAACCATATTGAACCATGTCACAGTGACGTGATATGAAATGGCTTCTGAAATTGGCACCTGTAATAAAGGGGCAAAAATAAATAATTCAAATACTGAGCTATATTGTATACTAAGAAATTGGGGAAATTATATTTTGTACTAATACAATTGCTCAGAGAAATTTTGGGGTCAAATTTAATACCTCACCTTGCAAAGATTTAAAAAATATATACATATTCTGCTTATGCATCCTTATTTTGATGCAAAACCCACCATTGGTGTGCAGGGCCAAAGATCTATTTTCATGTCATCTAACCAAAGCTCCTGTTCCAATGTAAGGGCCAATTCCGTTTCGCAGACTCCAGGCGTTTACATTCATTGGATGACACAAATATATCTCTTTGGCCACACACACCAGTGGAGGGTTTTGCATCAAAATAAGGGTGCATAAACAGAAATGAAACGCATACCTACTGTAAAATATAGTGGTGGATCATTGACGTTATGGGGCTATTTGACTTTCACTGGTCCTGGGACCCTTGTTAAGGTGAAGGATGTCATGAACTTTACCCAGTACCAGGACATTTTAGCCAAACGCCTGGTTGCCTCTGCCAGGAGGCTGAAAGTTGGCCGCAAGTGGATCTTCCAGCAAGACGATAACCCCAAGCCCACTTCAAAATCCACAAATAAATGGTTAGTTTACCACCAAATCAACATTTTGCCATGGCCATCTGTCTTTAGACTTGAATCCCATTGAAAACATGTGGTTTGAATTGAGAGGGCAGTCCATAAGTGCAGACAAAGGATATCAATGATCTGTAAGGATTCTGCTTGGAGGAATGGTCTAAGACACGAGGGTACCCGAGTGGCACAGTGTTCTAAGGTACTGCATCTCAGTGCTAGAGGCGTCACTACAGACTCCCTGGTTCGATTCCAGGCTGTATCACAACCGGCCACTTTCCTCTCCAAACAGCCAAAGCAGTCTTCCTCTCCAGACAGCCAATAGTGGAAACCGACAGAATTACTAAAACAAAAAAAACAGGGACACGTTTTAGTTAGCATAGGATTGGGCGCACACTAAAGTCTTTTAAATGAACCTCAGAGTCGCTATGCGTTGATACTTATAAAATGTAAAATCTTAAACTCTTACCATGTACATATGTTTGTCTTCTGTTTTATTTGTTTGCTAATCAATAATTGTTTAATAAAACAATCAAATAAAACCACCAATTCTTTTTTTTAAGTAGAAAAGCAGAGCAAGACAGAGGTTAATTTTAAAAACGTGTCTGCTGCAACTCTGTCGACAAATTCCTGTACTTGGTAACAAGTCAGCCCCATGTCCCAACAGACTCCCATAGTTGCGGTGATTCCATTGATTCATTTGTTGTGTGAAATGAAAGGGTTCGAGAAAAACATGTTTTTCAATGTCCATTAATATTGCTCTGCAGTCTGCACAGAATGACACGTTTACAGACTGTGTTTAATCTGTCATTTTCTCTGTAGCACAGCCTTGAGGATATTAAAGATAGTATCTGTGTTAGTGATGCCTTCTCAATGCAGGAAATTGCTGATGTTCGTCAGTACACACACAACTCACCCAGCTCCATCAACTGAAGCATCCCCAAACCACAGAACATTATTTAGCCACACAGAGAGACAGCAAAACGTCCAACACCTGGGAAGCTAGGAGCCAGAAAGACCAACATATTGTGGAACAACTTGTGAGTAATTTGCATTATTTACTGGTTTTTAAAAGAAGCTCAGAATCTACAGAAAATGTGTAGTGTAAAAAATATGTTAACATACCCTTCAAATGGCATACAAATTCCTTAGTGTTACTTCATGGACCCTAACTATGCTTTCTGCATTTACTGAATTTCTGTATGAATTTACAACAAATACCCAAACAGCACAGTGTTGGTTTATAAATGTAAAACCTTCGGCTGCCATGGATTTACATTGTGCAAATGTATTGTACTAATGCCATGTGTTCTCAATCAAATAATAACGAGGTCATTGCATTTCCAGTTGGGAGCACCATGTGGACGAGCCTCCCCGGGTGGTTCTGGACAAGCTGGAGAAGGTGGGCTTCTCTGTGGTGACCATGACAGGCGTGGGGTAAACAATGGGTCGGTGTCTAAACAAGGGCACTATCATGTGAAAGTTGTTACTAACCACTTGGTCTCGCTGCAACAATGCATGAGTGTTTTCACCAGTCAGTTAGACTTGAACTACTGCATTTACTGTGTGTTTGTTGATTGGAGGGGTGTCTATGGTCAGTGATAACTTGGGTAAGGATTTTTTCTCTAGAACATATGTCGGTGTAATTTAATTGTTGATTATATAATATGACGTGGCCACAGTATTTGTTGTGCCTACAGTACTGATGTCATAGTGTATTTACAGTAAAATATAATTTGGAGACATTCAAACAAATTGTACTTTGATGAAGCTACATTCACTCCTGTACATACAGTCTGTCTATGTTACTAAATTGTTGCTTGTGACAAATCGTATAGTAAGTTGCACATTTGGTATCATGTATTTTTGAGGCCTCAATAAATCATAAAATAAAAATAGCCCAGTTGTGTTTTTGTGTTATGTTTTCTCATCAAATGCTATTTATTTATGACGGCAATGTTCCAATCTACGGTATTCCTCCTGCAAACGTTTGGCCTGATTGGTGGAGTGCTACAGAGATGGTTGTCCTTCTAGAAGATTCTCCCATCTCCACAGAGGAACTCTAGAGCTCTGTCAGAGTGACCATCGGGTTCTTGGTCACCTCCCTGACCAAGGCCCTTCTCCCCCGATTGCTCAGTTTGGCTGGTCGGCCAGCTCAAGAAAGAGTCTTGGTGGTTCCAAACTTCTTCCATTTAAGAATAATGGAGGCAACTGTGTTCTTGCGGACCTTCAATACTGCAGACATTTTTTGGTACCCTTCCCCAGATCTGTGCCTCTACACAATTTGCAAACATTTAGAAAAAACTGTTTTCACTTTGTCATCATGGGCTATTGTGTGTAGATTGGAGGGGGGAAACAATTTGATCCATTTTAGAATAAGGCTGAAACATAACAATATGTGGAATAAGTCAAGGGGTCTGAATACTTTCCTAATGCCCTGTAGATCCTTTATAGTCAGCAATAGGGGAGGGATGGCTTCCTACAAGAGCACAAAATGTGTACAACTCGAGATATCTTTGAAAAGCGAGTCAGGTAAAGAGCTGTTTTTGGTCTTAAAGGAGCACTGTTTTATTTTTAGGCTTGAATAAGCTAAGTAGCCAATATGCAGAGGGTAACATAATTTGTCTGGTTCTGATAATGGTACGGGAATAATAATGCATTTTATTTTGTAAAATGGTTTCTTGCATCACACATCACAAAAGCATTTTCAGTCACCTCCTTATCTGGAGAACAAGTGGATTAACAGGTTAACGTCAAGCCCTGCATGTTTTTTCAAACTTCTCATGGAATGTAGGCCTACATTGAACACCACACATTGGCTGCTACTGTAGGCTGAATGATAGAACAGCTATTTCCATGATAAAATGTTATGGGATGCATTATCTCCATTGTTTTTGATGGTAGGCCACTCTGGTATGCCTACATTGTGATCAACTAGCCACAGTAACCTACTTGAACACTGTTAAAACGTAAACACAGCCTCAGTACTCACAGAAAATGTGTGCTAGAAGTTGCACAGAATTTTCCACAACATTCAAGTTTGCGCTCAGCAGACCTGAAATTTGGCTCAGTGGTGAAAAAAATAAGAGGGAACACTGGTCACTGGCAAAGTAAGTTTTTTTATTTGGTTGTTTGCTTGTTCTCTTTCCATAGCCCACAATAGCAGTAACTGACACAAGTGTACGAAAGAGCTTATCTGGTGATTGGCATTCCATATTGGCTACAGCAGGTCTATGGAGTGCAATGAGTGAGAACCTGCCTCTCATAGTGCTCTGTGCATTTTTCACAAGCTTCAGATTCATTTGGAATTGCTCATCTCCTTCCTTCTGCTGCTAAGGAGAAATGTGTATAGAATCTAAACGGTCCTTAAATGGTAGGTTATATATTCATTTTGGTTGGTATTTGATTGATACCCTTCAGAGAGACAGCATGTTCTTAAGGTGTAAGAAAGAGAGTTTGTTTTCATATTAGATCAAGCTGATTATGCAACCAGTCCTTATCTAATGAATGTGAGAAGCAAACAGGGTTTGGAATGCAGGTCCCCTGACCATGTGTATCTCACAGCCGCCTCTAAGAAATCAAGGTGTTCAGCTGGTGATTTTGTAATGCAATTCCTTTTTAATATTGGACGGGTAAATTCTTTCACTGGTCATGTTCTATAAAAGCCTAAGACCAGATTGATCATTTACTTCGCAAAACAAAATGTTGTGCGCCTTGAAAAGGCACAATTCAGAAACAACCATAAAAGTCTATAATAATGCTCAAATCCACAAATTGGCAATAAAATGAGAAAGACATTTATCAATGCATGATATAAGATGCTCTGAGTCAGTGTTTGTAGCATACCATTATCATTGTAGTGAGAGATGAATTACATCATTTAGGACTATTATGGCAAGCTGAACATTGTGTCTGAGCAGAGAATAACTTTTTCATTAATACCGAGTGGATTGAGGAAACGGAGGTGGTGTGTGTTTGGAGAGGAGGGAGGGCCGGCCCTAGCTTTTTGGGGTATAATATTTTAGTGGTCCCCCTTGATGGCAGAGAGAAACAAAATAGTTTTATTAAAGCTTATTCTCTGCAATTCTATGCATTTTGCCATGGGGCATAGAGAAACGTTTTGGTTTTAAAGCACATTTTATGCAGTTCTACACATTTTGCCATGGGGCAGAGATAAAATTTTGCAATTTTAAAACTAATTTCATGCAATTCTACTCATTGTGCAATGGGGTGAATATGAAATAGCTTTAAAACTGCAAAAATGTACCTGCAATTCTACACATTTTTCCATGACTTATGCCATGTTCATATGATAACTGAGTGAGAGTGACTAACAAAATCAATGTCAGCCACCTGGAGGTCAGGACCCCTGGGCACATGCCCTGCAGGCCTGGTCAGTTATTCGGCCATGATTACTACCACGTGTAAGTAGCTGGCTAAACTAACTTTCTAGAGAGAAAAACTGCTGAAGCACCAAATTGTACCTTGTGTATTGTAATATTCTAACTCTCAACAGGAAGTTGAAACCCACAGGGCAAGTGATATAATCTAGAACACTTCCCCCTTTCCCTACCTTCGTTGAAAGAAACCGTGGCAGTGAAGAGTTCACCTGAGCGTCATACACCCCTCCTCCTTTGTCACACCTCCACAATAAGAGCTGACCCTCTATTCCAGAGATGATTGGGACTAGAGGACTACCTGAGAGAAGACGGTCACAAGAGAGAAGACGCACAGACAGAGATATTGATAAATCAGGGTGGAGGGACCGAAGGTTTATCACTTTAAACTAACACAACCCAGAGACACAGGTGAGCTGATAAGGCAGTCTAGCTCAGTTTGTGTGTGCTTTAGGGTAGTAGACCTTGTCAGTGTTTCAGAGTCAGGGGCGCTTTTCGCACATGGAACGTCTAGAGAGCTGTGTGTTCTAAAACTGTAGAGAAGAGCGAGAAGAGCAAATACACTGAGAATGCATAGAAAGACTGCTTCCTGTTCACCTCACTTGTGTGGAAACAAAGATAGACACCGGTAAGCTTTTAAGACTTTTAAGCAATAAGTGAATTAACAAACAATGTGTGGCCTATATACTGTAATGGCTTTAGTTAGTGGTTCACGTCTTGACTTAGTGTCAGTGGACCAACTAATTGTCCAAATAAATGATTATTTCAGACTGGACACAACAGTTGGCCGTTTTACTGTTCATTTGAATCATGCCAGCTACCTCAGCTTACCTGAGGCACTATCTCTGACGCATTGTCCTCGTGGCTGTCTCTTTAAAAGCCCCATACAAATATTAGATGTAAAAACGAGATAATTGTAGATCCATTGGAACTAAGTTGTTAAAAGGATCCATGATCGTAACTATCAGGAAGATTATAAAACCTTGTACTAACTGTACAGAAAAACAGCCCACCATGGGGATTTCAACATGGTCTGAAAAATAGGCCAAATTCCTTTAATAGCAGCATTTTCCTCAGATGCTTTTTTGCTATGACTATAAAATACAAATAAGACAGCATCAACTTCACATTTTAGGCAAATTAGGAAAGTCCCTAACCAGGTTGTCTTCCAGTTTTCCTTGGAATTCTCAAGGCACTGTTCCATTACAGGTAACATGGAACACTGCCCTGGGGAAAAACGCTCACCTTCTTAAAATGAGAAGAAATGTGATACTACCAGTTACAACAAGCCACGACTCCAACACTGTCTCAAACGTTCAAGTAGCTTTAGACACATAAACATAGTGTGAACAATGACAACGAGTGAAAACAAAGCTAAAGCAATCACAGAAACACCAACAGTCAAAGAAAAAAGCATTTTTATCAGGTCAGAGATAAAAGTAATGGCCCTGAAATAAAACAAGTCTCCAAGGTTACTTATTAACAGACTAATGTGCCTCAGTGTTCACTTTCCAGTACAAGAGGTTGTTTAGACTTTTCCTTCCATGAGACAAACAATTCAGCATTCAGCACTCTTTAGGCATCAATTCTTACTAGATTAAGGTCACACCCATGACAAAACCTTTGTGCCGCAAGCTGTGTGTGTGAAGTTACACATCTATACAAGAAAAACAGGTTCTTTTATTATACAGTCATGGCTGCAGTTACCAGTCCATATATGGCTGTGTAGCTATGAAATGCCAAAATAGAAAATAAACAAAAGAAGGAGTATCAAATCATTTGAAGTGAGTTTTCTTAACCTAGTTTGTTTGTCCTCACATTTTCAGAGCTGCCTAAAGGTCAACTGGACCCTTCAACTGAGTGACCTCCACTTCAGCCTAAAAGTGTTGAACTCACTGACAGTACACGCCATTAAGTCCAAGATGCCTCTGAAGACCACCTTGTACCTCAAATCAGCCAGCATGCGCTGGCCCCGCAAGCAGAAGCGCCGTGAGCTGCTATCAGTCAACATGATCAGCTTACCCTTGGGTGACTTCCGCCACCTCTCCCACATCGGATTGGATGCCCACGGGGATGTCTTCGGCGACCTCGCAACCTTCCAGCGGACCGGAAGTCTTATCCTCCACAGCTCTCAAAGCCACCAGGACCTCTACTCCAACACCACCCCCAATGAGACCCCCCCACCCCCACCCAAGCCCCCACGCCTCCTCAGCCCAGAAGAGATGGATGCACAGGCCTCCAAAGCCAGAACCCATCCCCAGGCTTCCAGGCACCAGAGGTGCCTCTTTCTGCCTTTACTGGATGTTGTGGAGGTGGTGGCGCATGACAGGTTGCACCACGAAGAGGAGGTAAAGCAGGAGCAGGAAAAGAAGGAGGAGGGAGGGTTAACGATGGGGCCGGATGGATCCGAATTGAACACGGCCCCCCAACAGGCTCCTTGTCCCCCAGTGGAGGCCCCTCCAGGGGTCGATGAAGACTCGTCGTTTGTCCTGAACCTTGACTTGGGGCCGTCCATACTAGAAGACGTGCTGCAAGTGATGAACCAGCTTCACCAATGAGACTTTGAGAAGTGTGGCCCTCGTGTAATATATTTTATTCCAAGGGCCTTTCAAGCAACACAACATATATAGGGGAGAAAGGGGTTATGTCATGGATGGAAAAATGAGCTGGACTATTTTCAATTGCCAGGATGATAATTGGCACATTTATTTTTAATTACTGTCTTCATAGAAGACAGATTGTATAATATTTTCTTATTTTGGATGCAAGATGATATGGGCCTCTATTGTTAGTTTGGCTAACTAGGGCAATGTGTCATATCTGGGTCAACGCTTTGAATAGTTGCCTTTCTCAGGTGAAAGCTCTGTGAGCCAATGACACTCCACCTGGATCATGTGACTTTTGTAACTCCGGTGTATAGAGGAGACATGTTGTGAAAGGTAAGAAAGACAGACGGTTAACTACTTATGAGACATAGCTCTGAGGCAGATGTTTATCTGACAACTTCTATTGTGAAACACTGAAATAAGACTGGTGGATTTAGCTTTTCAATGTTTAGGCCTACTATACAGGGACAATGAACACTAGCTCTCCCATAGTCAGACATATTTTTATTTTACTAGGCAAGTCAGTTAAGAACACATTCTTATTTTCAATGACGGCCTAGGAACAGTGGGTTAACTGCCTGTTCAGGGGCAGAATGACAGATTTGTACCTTGTCAGCTCGGGGGTTTGAACTTGCAACCTTCCGGTTACTAGTACAACGCTCTAACCACTAGGCTACCCTGCCACCCCATATGCAGTAGCAATAAGGACAGAAGCTGGGTCATTCTACGAAATGAGTCCCTTTTGCGTCCCTTTGATAATTTAAGTATAAATTGTGCACCAATCTAACATTTTAAAAGCCCTTTTTAAAATATGAATCAATACTTGCTAAAGTGCCAAATCTATGCACCCTCTGTGACTTCTAGGAAGATTTTAACCCACTTAACCCCAACATTTCTCCAAGTTGTCACCATCATTGTAAAGCCCTAGTTGTTTGGTTGCTTTGACAAAGTCATTTCTTCATGTGATTAGTGATTCATTTTTAGGTAAAAAAAAAAAAGTGTCCCTCATTTTAAGGTCAACCCTGTTAAGTGAACTGAACTCTTGTGTTAATATGGTGAAACTGTTACTTTAAAAAAACATTGAACATCTAATAGTCAAATCATAATGTAACTTCTGTTTTTTTGTGTTGAAATACTGAGTGGGTCAAGCATAACACGTCAAACTTGTTACCCATAGATTGACAATTACACATTTTTGTATAGCTTGCATTCAATTGCTCCTTCCTGTTGCATGGGGATTTACTGCTGATTTAAGATGAAATCGTCAACCCTGTTATATTACAGAATGTTAAAATTAGGTGAAATAAAATGTTATTTTGGGGGGGGGGGGGCAAGTTGCACTACCCAAAAGGGACTTATTTCTTGAACGACCCAGCAGACTCACAAGAGTGTATACAGATAGGCCTATTTTATATTTCTTGTTTTTCTTACCAAGGGGAAAGTTCAAATCTTTAGGAATATATAACTGTATAAGTCTATTATAAGTTATTACAGGGTTTATGGTGTGACTGTGAACAGTATCAGTCTATAATAAATGTCTTTAGAAAATCAGAGCTCACCGACAATCCTCTCATTCCTCATATCATAAACTTTTAGATATAATTTTGTTTTGGCTAAGGTGGAGCATGAACTCTGCCCGGCACAAGGAAATCACATTTGTGCACAATCTGTAAGCTTTCATTTGTCAAATAAAAACCACAAAGCCAAGTAAGATGTCTCTTATCGTTCCATCGCTGAGCCAATCTTATTCTTTAACAACACTGCCACCTACTGGTGCCCTTATCTTCTAACAACTATCACATCAGTTTGTCATTCCTCACCACCTGATGGCAGTATTTCCCAGCCTTTTATTGGGTGGCATGAAGCTTACTTCATTATTTAATGGTCAAGTCGGTCCATGGCGATTATTTGATAGATAGATAGACACATCTTTATTTATCTCCCTCAAGCTCTTTGACAGAAACTGAAATCAAGAATAATCCATACATCTAATTTGCCCAATAACAAATAAAAATTTAATAAGAAACTGATGAATTTATTAGCTATATACTAAATATGGCCATCCATCTTTATAGTATGCTTTTACCACACTCAGACAGTTAGAATTTGGCAAATTTTCCTCCCTGTATCCTATTTAATATCCTACATTTTGTTCACTCTACTCTTGGGATTCAGAAAATCTCAACAATGGGACTGAGGCACAACCACACCATTGATTCTCTTCCACATCTGTGTGTGAGATAACATGAATCAGCTTTTGTCTGGGCCAGAATCACTATGTCAGGCTAGATCTACATCCCACTGCTGACCAGGGAAATTTCTAGGTTTTGAAGACATTGGGGGCATAGCCCAAAGTCAGTAGGGGGGTCTGGAGATGTCCTTCCCTAGCAAGAGAAAATGAATTTCAACAGCTAAATGCATGAATTTGGTGCACTTTGAGATGAACATTGAGAGATTAGATCTTTTTCAGGAAACTTGCACTTGCCACAGCAGACACTGCCAGTACTCAATTACAGTAGCTACTTTGGGTCTCGCTACTCTGGAACACTCTCTATTCTGGAACACATACAGTACCAGTCAAAAGTTTGGACACACCTACTCGTTCCAGAGTTTTTCTTGATTTTTACTATTTTCTACATTGTAGAATAATAGTGAAGACATCCAAACTATGAAATAACACATATGGAGTCATGTGGTAACCAAAAAAGTGTTATAAACAAAATATATTTTTTCTTGAGATTCTTAGCCACCCTTTGCCTTGACAGCTTTGCACACTCTTGGCATTCTCTCAACCAGCTTGATGAGATAGTCGCCTGGAGCGCATTTCAATTAACAGGTGTGCCTTGTTAAAAGTTGATTTGTGGAAAGTCTTTCCTTCTTAATGTGTTTGAGCCAATCAGTTGTGTTGTGACAAAATAGGGGTGGTATACAGAAGATAGCCCTATTTGGTAAAAATCCAAGTCTATATTATGGCAAGAACAGCTCAAATAAGCAAAGAGAAATGACAGTCCATCATTACTTTAAGACACAAAGGTTAGTCAATCCAGAACTTTGAAAGGTTCTTGAAATGCAGTTGCAAAAATCATCAAGCGCTATGATGAAAATGGCTCCCATGAGGACCGCCACAGGAAAGGAAGACCAAATAAATGCTTAACAGAGTTCAAGTAACAGACACATCTCAACATCAACTCTTCAGAGTAGATAGCCTGGCCTCCACAATCCCCCAACTTCAACTCAATTGAGATGGTTTGGGATGAGTTGTATCACAGAGTGAAGGGAAAGCAGCCAACAAGTGCTCAGGATATGTGGGAACTCCTTCAAGACGAGGTACGATCACGAATATCCTATCAATGGGACATCAAAAACTGTAATATCCTGTTTCACAGAATCGTGGCTGAATGACGACATGGATATTCAGCTAGCGGGATATACGCTGCACCGGCAAGATAGTGGGCAAGATAGGGAGGGGGGCGGTCTGTGCATATTTGTAAACAGCTGGTGCACGAAATCTAAGGAAGTCTCTGGATTTTGCTCGCCTGAAGTAGAGTATATTGTGATAAATTGCAGGCCACACTACTTGCCTAGAGAGTTTTCAGCGGAACTTTTTGTGGCTGTTTATTTATCACCACAGAAAGATGCTGGCACTAAGACCGCACTCAGTCAGCTGTATAAGGAAACAAGCAAACAGGAAACCACTCACCCAGAAGCGGCGCTCCTAGTGGCCGGAGTCTTTAATGCAGGGAAACTTAAATCAGTTCTATCAAATTTCTATCAACATGTTATACGTGCAAACAGAGGGAAAACAATTCTAGGTCACCTGTACTACACACACAGAGACGCGTACAAAGCTCTCCCTCGCCCTCCATTTGGTCAATTCGACCACCGGGGTGGCAGGGTAGCCTAGTGGTTAGAGCGTTGGACTAGTGACCGGAAGTTTGCAAGTTCAAACCCCCGAGCTGACAAGGTACAAATCTGTCGTTCTGCCCCTGAACAGGCAGTTAACCCACTGTTCCTAGGCCGTCATTGAAAATAAGAATTTGTTCTTAACTGACTTGCCTAGTTAAATGAAGGTAAACTAAAATATCCTTTCCTACTTTCAAGCTTAAATTTAAGCAGTAAGCACCAGTGACTCGGTCTATAAAAAAGTGGGCAGATGAAGCAGATGCTAAACTACAGGACTGCTTTGCTATCACAGACTGGAACATGTTCCGGGATTCCTCCGATGGCATTGAGGAGCACACCACATCAGTCACTGTCTTTATCAATAAGTGCATCGAGGACATCGTCCCCACAGTGGCTGTACGTACATACCCCAAACAGAAGCCATGGATTACAGGCCACATTCACACTGAGCTAAAGGATAGAGCTGCCACTTTCAAGGTGCGGGACTCTAACCCGGAAGCAAATAAGAAATCCTGCTATACCCTGTGACGAATCATAAAACAGGCAAAGCGTCAATACAGGGCTAAGATTGAATCATACTACACCGGCTCCGACACTCGTCTAATGTGGCAGGGCTTGCAAACTATTACAGACTACAAAGGGAAGCACAGCCGCGAGCTGCCCAGTGACATGAGCCTACCAGAGGAACTAAATCACTTCTATGCTTGCTTCGAGGCAGGCAACACTAAGGCATGCATGAGAGCATCAGCTGTTCCGGATGACTACGTGATCACGCTCTCTATAGCCGACACATGGACAAAAGGAACACATATGTGAGAATGTTATTCATTGACTACAGCTCAGCGTTTAACACCATAGTACCCTCAAAGCTCATCACTAAGCTAAGGATCCTGGGACTAAACACCTCCCTCTGCAACTGGATCCTGGACTTCCCGACAGGCCACCCCCAGGTGGTGAGGGTAGGTAGCAACACATCTGCCATGCTGATCCTCAATACTGGAGACCCCAGGGGTGTGTGCTCAGTCCCCTCCTGTACTCCCTGTTCACCCACGACTGCATGGCCAGGCTCGACTCCAACCCCATCATTAAGTTTGCAGACGACACAACAGCTGTCTCACCGATAACGATAAGACAGCCTATAGGGAGGAGGTCATAGACCTGGCCGGGTGGTGACAGAATAACAACCTATCCCTCAATGTAACCAAGACTAAGGAGATGATTGTGGACTACAGGAAAAGGCGGACCGAGTATGCCCCATTCTCATCGACAGGGCTGTAGTGGAGCAGGTTGAGAGCTTCAAATTCCTTGGTGTCCACATCAACAACAAACTAGAATGGTCCAAACACACCAAGACAGTTGTGAAGAGGGCACGACAAAGCCTATTCCCCCTCAGGAAACTAAAAAGATTTGGCATGGGTCCTGAGATCCTCAAAAGGTTCTATAGCTGCAACATCGAGAGCATCCTGACCGGTTGCATCACTGCCTGGTACGGCAATTGCTCGGCCTCCGACTGCAAGGCACTACAGAGGGTAGTGCGTACGGCCCAGTACAACACTGGGGCTAAGCTTCCTGCCACCAGGACCTCTACACCAGGCAGTGTCAGAGGAAGGCCCTAAAAATGGTCAAAGATCCAAGCTACTCCAGTCTTAGACTGTTCTCTCTACTACCGCATGGCAAGCTGTACCGGAGTGCCAAGTCTAGGACAAAAAGGCTCCTCAACAGTTTTTACCCCCAAGCCATAAGACCCCTGAACAGGTAATCAAATGGCTACCCGGACTATTTGCATTGTGTACCCCAACCCCTTTTTTACGCTACTGCTACTCTCTGTTTATCATATATGCATAGTCACTTTAACTATACATTCATGTACATACTACCTCAATTGGCCCAACCAATCAGTGTTCCCGCACATTGGCTAACCGGGCTATCTGCATTGTGTCCTGTCACCCGCCACCCGCCAACCCCTCTTTTACACTACTGCTACTCTCCGTTCATCATATATGCATAGTCACTTTAACCATATATACATGTACATACTACCTCAATTAGCTCGACTAACTGGCGTCTGTATGTAGCCTCGCTACTTTTTTAGCCTCGCTACTGTATATAGCCTCGCTACTGTTATTTTTCACTGTCTTTTTACTGTTGTTTTTATTACTTTACTTACCTATTGTTCACCTAATAACTTTTTTGCACTATTGGTTAGAGCCTGTGGGTAAGCATTTCACTGTAAGATCTACACCTGTTGTATTCGGCGCACGTGACAAATAAAGATTTTGATTTGAAGACTGTTGGAAAAGCTGGTTGAGAGAATGCCAAGAGTGTGCAAAGCTGTAATCAAGGCAAAGGGTGGCTAGTTTGAAGAATCCCAAATATAAAATATAGTTTGACTTATTTAACACTTTCTTGGTTAGTACATATGTTATTTCATAGTTGTGATGTCTTCACTGTTATTCTACAATGTAGAAAATTGTAAAAAATAAAAAAAAACCCTGGAATGAGTATGTGTCCCAACTTTAGACTGGTAGTGTATATCAACATACTTAGCTTGCCTATCAACTAAATAGACTGTTAAATAACTCTGACTGACACCCAATAGTAAGGATGCTGAGTGCTAACGCTAGTTTATTAGCATTATTCAACCTTGATGCTGAGGGAAACTGGCTAGTTAGCTACAACCAACCCTACACAAACATGTGGCTAACTCTGCTGCTGCTGCACTTTGACTTTCTGGCTGTTCTGCCCTCTCCACCCCTGCCTGCTTGTGCTCAACCTGCTAGCTTTTTTTGCCTCTCTTTCGGAAGAAGCTCTCAATAGCCATATGCTCTGTGCTATACTACAGACAGGGGTTTTGTTGAATGATGACATTGACATCTAACCAGGGACGTATCACAGCATCTACCGTGTCACTTCAAAGGCTTCTTGCGGTGCAAACTACTGGGTTTCCATTAGGTAACACAGACACAAAGTTCGAATCCACAGTCACAAAGTTAAAATTGGCTACAAAAATGTGCTTTGTGGTCTTCATTCAAGGTTAGGGTTAGGCATAATGTTAGCAGTGTGGTTACGGTTAGGTTTAAAATCTGATTTAAAAAATATAAATTGTGGAAATGGGCAGGTTTTAGCCATATTTGTGACTTTGTTAAGTAGTGACAACCCTACTACATTTAAGCAGATGCATTTATCCAGAGCAACTAGGGTTCAATTCCTTGCTCAAGGGCACATTGACAGCTTTTTCACTTAATCAGCACAGAGATTTGAACCAGCAACCTTCAGGTTACTGGCCCAACACTCTTAACTGCTAGGCTACCTGCCTAACACGGTATTCTGTATTGTTTATTTTTGTCATAAGTTTGTCAGTAAACATTTTTTTCTTATATACTGAATAGTGCAGGTGATCTTTGGTTATGGAAACTCTTATCAGACTGAAAAAAATATATAAAATCTAGATATTTTTGACCATCAAAAGGTTCAGGGCTGGACCGAAAACATCCGGGGCTGAAGCCACTACTGCTGACTCATTCAAACACACAGCTGTTCTTGACAGGTCTCCCTTTCAGCAGTCTCTTTCACAGGCGTGGTAGAAGCCTGGGCATGGCATAGGTTATCCTTTAGCAAACCGCCACTGTTCCAAAGACATTTGCTGTGTTTGTTGACATGGTCATCGTATTGTAATAATTAATCCACGCTACAGTCTTATCATCATCTGGGTTCGCTTAATTTTCCGTTCTTTAAAAATCGAAATAAAGGTAACTGATTAAGGGTTCAAGTCTGTTTTTATCGACTTAGTTAAATGCCGGATGTGTGCGAGATAACGATTGCGGTCAGCATGACTCAATGTTCACACACCCAGTGCTGAAAAATCTATTCAGCTTTAATCAAATTTGGAAGCTAAACTACTGTACCTTTTGGAGGAGCATTGAAACAAAAGTTCCAAATACAGATACCATCACATGCTGAATAAGAGCAGCATTCTTCAATATATCATGGGTTAGGACAACCACATAAAAAGGTTATATTTGGAGAGTCATGTTTTCTCTAGTTACCCAGACAGCCTGTGTGATTGACTGACTTTGAACTTGAATCGTCTGTGTGCCCCTAGAATGTGTTAACCCGCTGAGCTAAAGCATAGTGGCCCACTCCTTATCATTGATCAGTTTACTGTTTTAAGGAGAACGGCAAGGTGCCTAAGTAGGCCTATGCTTTGAGGGACATCTTCCTGTAATGTGCATTGACTGACCCAGTCACAACAACATGATTATCCATTATCCAAACTGGCATGGACATGTTTGTATATGAGCTAGGTTGACACTGGCAGGTAGCCTGTAGCCACAGGATAGAGTGTATCTTACGGACTGTTGAGATGAGGATTGCTTCTTTATGACTATCTATCATTAAAGGTGGGTATCTATCTATGCATGGTTGGCATTCCAATGACAGGTGGTAATGCCGGAAATGCATTGGGCATGGTACATAGAAGCATAGCCGTAACCAGGGTCTGAGTTTTAGTGAGGTCCAGACAGGTGGCTCATTAAAGCTCATTTACTGCATTTCTATATCATTTAAAAACTCTAAAATGCTATTTGGAGAACAGCAATACAATTAGCTATACAATTAGCCACTACACATTAACTAACATTAACTCAGCACCGGGATTAAAAAATATAATTTAATAATACATAGATCTGTTAGCAAAAAAACCCACATTTAATTAACAAAAAGTTAATAAATGAGTTAGCTCTACATAACTTTTTGTTGCAGTTTTACAGCTAATCTCCTTGCAATTCTACACATTTTGCCATGACTTATTCAATGTTAATATATCTAAGTGAGAGTTAACAAAATAAATTGGGGGCCCCATGGAGTTCAGGGCCCATGGGCACATGCCCTGCGTGCCCGATCGGTAATTGGGCCATGATTACTACTAGTTTAGATTGCTGGCTAGACTAATTTACTAATCTAAAAATGGTTTACTGACATTAGCTAATTAAGTGACAGTCAGTGAGTAACATACAGGTTAAGCATGAGGAAAACTGCTGAAAATTCAAAGAAATTACAACGTTCCGTACCTCAATGTCCTCATATGTAGTTATAGCCCTGCGTACAAGGCATGTCAGGTAAGGAGAGCACATCGCCTGCATGAGCATGTATAGACTTGTTTTGAAATGTCTGTTCTCACTTTACCCTCCTGTGGCCTAGCCTGGGTGGATTTGACTATCAGACGGCATTACGTTTCATGTAGACCGAGACCCTTCACCCTTTATCTTAACCTATACAACCCATACTTCTCCAGCTAGAATAATGTTGAAGACTTCCTTATAGACATTTAAAACTTTTCAAGTGTACTCCTACACTTAACATGTAACTGTGTGAATAGTGAGGTCAAGCACCAGGGGTAAAATCATTTTTATCTTGGATATTCGATTTTCTCTTGTCAATAGCTATTGAACCAAGCATGCCATGACTATGAAGATGGTATATTCTGAACCAGGAGTTGATGGAAAACAATATACCTTTTTTTGTGTGAAAATAAATTAAATACGATTTTTGGATTTCAATCTTCTATAGCTCTTTACGGAAAAAGTTGGCATGACTATGAGAATGATAGGGGAGGACAGAAAAAAAATCCCAGCTTTTTTGTTGTTGATGTTAAAATGGCATTATTGTGTTATTTGTTTGGCTTTCAAATTTCAATACACAAAGCATGGCATGACTATGAAAATGATGTTCTGTATCAGGGAAGGATGGAGAAAAATCCACTGCTTTATTTTGTTGTTGATATTCATATACAGTACCGGTTAAAGGTTTTAGAACACCTACTCATTCAAGGGTTTTTCTTTATGTTTTACTGTTTTCTACATTGTAGAATAATAGTGAAGACAACAAAACTATGAAATAACACATATGGAATCATGTAGTAACCAAAACAAGATATATTTTAGATTTGAGATTCTTCAAATAGCCACCCTTTACCTTGATGACAGCTTTGCATTCTCTCAACCAGCTTCATGAGGTAGTCACATGGAATGCATTTCAATTACAAGTGTGCCTTCTTAAAAAGAGAGGGCATGTTAAAAAGTTAACTTGTGGAATTTCTTTCCTTCTTAATGTGTTTGAGCCAATCACTTGTGTTGTGACAAGGTAGGGGTGGTATACAGAAGATAGCCCTATTTGGTAAAATAGGACCAAGTTTGAGCCAATCACTTGTGTTGTGACAAGGTAGGGGTGGTATACAGAAGATAGCCCTATTTGGTAAAATAGGACCAAGCCCAAGTCCATATTATGGCAAGAACAGCTCAAATAAGCAAAGAGAAACAGCAGTCCATCATTACTTTAAGACATCAACATCAGTCAATACAGAAAATGTTAAGAACTTTGAAAGTTTTTTCAATTACAGTCGCAAAAACCATCAAGTGCTATGATGAAACTGGCTCTCATGAGGACCGCCACAGGAATGGAAGACTCAGAGTTACCTCTGCTGCAGAGGATAAATTCATTAGGGTTACCAGCTTCAGAAATTGCAGCCCAAATAAATGCTTCACAGAGTTCAAGTAACAGACACATCTCAACATCAACTGTTCAGAGGAGACTGTGTGAATCAGGCCTTCACGGTCGAATTGCTGCAAAGAAACCACTACTAAAGGACAGCAGGGGCAGCAGGTAGCCTCGTGGTTAGAGCGTTGGGCCAGTAACCGAAAGGTTGCTGGATCGAATTCCTGAGCTGACAGGTCATCTGTCGTTCTGCCACTGAGCAAGGCAGTTAACCCACTGTTTCCTGGGCGCTGAAGACGTGGATGTCAATTAAGGCAGGCTCCTGCACCTCTCTGATTCAGAGGGGTTATGTTAAATGCGAAGACACATATCAGTTGTACAACTGACTATCCTTTCCCAATAATAAGAAGCGACTTGCTTGGACCAAGAAACATGAGCAGTGGACATTAGACTGGTGGAAAATTGGTATTGAGTCCAAATTCGAGATTTTTGGATCCAGCCAAAGTCAGTACCTCTCCTTGTTCGGGCGGCGTTCGGCAGTCGACATCACCGGTCTTCTAGCCATCGCCGATCCACCGGTTCCGGGTTGGAGCGAGCGGTCGCATCTACACTTCGGTCCGCAGGTAGTATAACTTTTCATTACATTTTCATTACATTTCATTATAGTACAACGGTTTGATTTGTCTAATCTTAGCAATTTCTTCTTAGCTAGCTACATAGCCGTCTTTGTATCAAAGATAATTGCGTAATTATCGTATTTCGTCGTCCTAACGTAGTCTACACTGCTATCTGCCCAGCAGCTAGCTAACATCCACCGTCTACTAGCACTGTAGAAACTATTACACTCAACTGAACGACTCGATTAGTGTAGTGTTAGCTAGCTACATAGTTGTCTTTGCTGTCTTCGTATCCAAGATAATTGTGTAGTTTAGAGTGTGTAGACTTAGAGTGATTATCTTAATTTACCGAGGTTAGCTAGCCAGCTATTTGTCGCTATTTGTCGTCCTTAACGTAGGAGATACTGCTAGCTAGCTAGCCAACAGCTAGCCAATGTCTACCGAATTGAACTTCAACTACCCGGTCAACATTCCGCTTCGCTCCACAGGTAGTATCACATTTTCATTTCACTTCATTACAGTACAACGGTTTGATTTGTTTGATCGTAGCTAGCTAGCTACATAGCCGTCTTTGTATCTAAGACAATTGTGTAGTCTAGAGCGATTTTCTAGGTTAGCTAGCCAGCTATTGTCGTTCTTTTAACGTAACGTAACGTAATCAACACTGCTAGCTAGCCAGCTAGCCCCCGAATAGCAGCACTGTAGAAACTATTACACTCGACAGAACGACTTGATTAGTGTAGTGTCAACAACGCAGCCACTGCCAGCTAGCCTACAAAGTCAACAACGCAGCCACTGCCAGCTAGCCTACTCCAGCAGTACTGTATCATTTCAATCATTTTAGTCAATAAGATTCTTGCTACGTAAGCTTAACTTTCTGAACATTCGAGACGTGTAGTCCACTTGTCATTCCAATCTCCTTTGCATTAGCGTAGCCTCTTCTGTAGCCTGTCAACTATGTGTCTATCTATCCCTGTTCTCTCCTCTCTGCACAGACCATACAAACGCTCCACACCGCGTAGCCGCGGCCACCCTAATCTGGTGGTTCCAGCGCGTACGACCCACGTGGAGTTCCAGGTCTCCGGTAGCCTCTGGAACTGCCGATCTGCGGCCAACAAGGCAGAGTTCATCTCAGCCTATGCCTCCCTCCAGTCCCTCGACTTCTTGGCACTGACGGAAACATGGATCACCACAGATAACACTGCTACTCCTACTGCTCTCTCTTCGTCCGCCCACGTGTTCTCGCACACCCCGAGAGCTTCTGGTCAGCGGGGTGGTGACACCGGGATCCTCATCTCTCCCAAGTGGTCATTCTCTCTTTCTCCCCTTACCCATCTGTCTATCGCCTCCTTTGAATTCCATGCTGTCACAGTTACCAGCCCTTTCAAGCTTAACATCCTTATCATTTATCGCCCTCCAGGTTCCCTCGGAGAGTTCATCAATGAGCTTGATGCCTTGATAAGCTCCTTTCCTGAGGACGGCTCACCTCTCACAGTCCTGGGCGACTTTAACCTCCCCACGTCTACCTTTGACTCATTCCTCTCTGCCTCCTTCTTTCCACTCCTCTCCTCTTTTGACCTCACCCTCTCACCTTCCCCCTACTCACAAGGCAGGCAATACGCTCGACCTCATCTTTACTAGATGCTGTTCTTCCACTAACCTCATTGCAACTCCCCTCCAAGTCTCCGACCACTACCTTGTATCCTTTTCCCTCTCGCTCTCATCCAACACTTCCCACACTGCCCTACTCGGATGGTATCGCGCCGTCCCAACCTTCGCTCTCTCTCCCCCGCTACTCTCTCCTCTTCCATCCTATCATCTCTTCCCTCTGCTCATACCTTCTCCAACCTATCTCCTGATTCTGCCTCCTCAACCCTCCTCTCTTCCCTTTCTGCATCCTTTGACTCTCTATGTCCCCTATCCTCCAGGCCGGCTCGGTCCTCCCCTCCCGCTCCGTGGCTCGACGACTCATTGCGAGCTCACAGAACAGTGCTCCGGGCAGCCGAGCGGAAATGGAGGAAAACTCGCCTCCCTGCGGACCTGGCATCCTTTCACTCCCTCCTCTCTACATTTTCCTCCTCTGTCTCTGCTGCTAAAGCCACTTTCTTCCACTCTAAATTCCAAGCATCTGCCTCTAACCCTAGGAAGCTCTTTGCCACCTTCTCCTCCCTCCTGAATCCTCCTCCCCCCTCCTCCCTCTCTGCAGATGACTTCGTCAACCATTTTGAAAAGAAGGTCGACGACATCCGATCCTCGTTTGGTAAGTCAAACGACACCGCTGGTTCTGCTCACACTGCCCTACCCTGTGCTCTGACCTCTTTCTCCCTCTCTCTCCAGATGAAATCTCGCTTCTTGTGACGGCCGGCCGCCCAACAACCTGCCCGCTTGACCCTATCCCCTCCTCTCTTCTCCAGACCATTTCCGGAGACCTTCTCCCTTACCTCACCTCGCTCATCAACTCATCCCTGACCGCTGGCTACGTCCCTTCCGTCTTCAAGAGAGCGAGAGTTGCACCCCTTCTGAAAAAACCTACACTCGATCCCTCCGATGTCAACAACTACAGACCAGTATCCCTTCTTTCTTTTCTCTCCAAAACTCTTGAACGTGCCGTCCTTGGCCAGCTCTCCCGCTATCTCTCTCAGAATGACCTTCTTGATCCAAATCAGTCAGGTTTCAAGACTAGTCATTCAACTGAGACTGCTCTTCTCTGTATCACGGAGGCGCTCCGCACTGCTAAAGCTAACTCTCTCTCCTCTGCTCTCATCCTTCTAGACCTATCGGCTGCCTTCGATACTGTGAACCATCAGATCCTCCTCTCCACCCTCTCCGAGTTGGGCATCTCCGGCGCGGCCCACGCTTGGATTGCGTCCTACCTGACAGGTCGCTCCTACCAGGTGGCGCGGCGAGAATCTGTCTCCTCGCCACGCGCTCTCACCACTGGTGTCCCCCAGGGCTCTGTTCTAGGCCCTCTCCTATTCTCGCTATACACCAAGTCACTTGGCTCTGTCATAACCTCACATGGTCTCTCCTATCATTGCTATGCAGACGACACACAATTAATCTTCTCCTTTCCCCTTCTGATGACCAGGTGGCGAATCGCATCTCTGCATGTCTGGCAGACATATCAGTGTGGATGACGGATCACCACCTCAAGCTGAACCTCGGCAAGACGGAGCTGCTCTTCCTCCCGGGGAAGGACTGCCCGTTCCATGATCTCGCCATCACGGTTGACAACTCCATTGTGTCCTCCTCCCAGAGCGCTAAGAACCTTGGTGTGATCCTGGACAACACCCTGTCGTTCTCAACTAACATCAAGGCGGTGGCCCGTTCCTGTAGGTTCATGCTCTACAACATCCGCAGAGTACGACCCTGCCTCACACAGGAAGCGGCGCAGGTCCTAATCCAGGCACTTGTCATCTCCCGTCTGGATTACTGCAACTCGCTGTTGGCTGGGCTCCCTGCCTGTGCCATTAAACCCCTACAACTCATCCAGAACGCCGCAGCCCGTCTGGTGTTCAACCTTCCCAAGTTCTCTCACGTCACCCCGCTCCTCCGCTCTCTCCACTGGCTTCCAGTTGAAGCTCGCATCCGCTACAAGACCATGGTGCTTGCCTACGGAGCTGTGAGGGGAACGGCACCGCAGTACCTCCAGGCTCTGATCAGGCCCTACACCCTAACAAGGGCACTGCGGTCATCCACCTCTGGCCTGCTCGCCTCCCTACCACTGAGGAAGTACAGTTCCCGCTCAGCCCAGTCAAAACTGTTCGCTGCTCTGGCCCCCAATGGTGGAACAAACTCCCTCACGACGCCAGGACAGCGGAGTCAATCACCACCTTCCGGAGACACCTGAAACCCCACCTCTTCAAGGAATACCTAGGATAGGATAAAGTAATCCTTCTCACCCCCCTTAAATGATTTAGATGCACTATTGTAAAGTGGCTGTTCCACTGGATGTCAGAAGGTGAATTCACCAATTTGTAAGTCGCTCTGGATAAGAGCGTCTGCTAAATGACTTAAATGTAAATGTTAAATGTATCATTTTCCATTTGTTTTGTCTTGTTTTCCCGCACACCTGGTTTACATTCCCTCATTACTTGACGTGCATATAACCCTCTGTTCCCCCCATGTCTGTGTGAGGAATTGTTTGTTGTAAAGTGTATGTACACTTCAGACCAGTTTGCGATGGGTTAGTTCAACCCATATTTTGTTGTTCTGGGTGCAGTTTGTTTTGCTTCATTAAACTTCTCCGGTTGTTACCCATTTCTGCTCTCCTGTGCCTGACTTCCCTGCAGCCAGTTACGCACCTCTTACAGAATTCCACACCTGAATATGGAGTCAGCAGGAGCAGGTGCCCCTGGTATAGGGGTCGAGGAGCGCGTCCGGGAGCACGTGGCGATGCTCCACCATCTCGGCGCCGCCATGGACAGTGTCGTCCAAACCATGGACCGCTGGGAGAGACAGGGAGTTCCTCCAGTGCCTCCAACAGCACAACATGGATCTCCACAACTCAACCCCCCTTCACCTGGTCCCGGGATTTGTCTCGCCCTTCCCCGGGAGTACGATGGGACGGCTGCACACTGCCAGGGTTTCCTGCTGCAGCTGGATCTATACCTGGCAACCGTCCACCCGGCTCCTTCGGGCCGTGAGAGGGTGTCCACCCTTGTCTCGTGCCTCTTGGGGAAAGCCCTGGAGTGGGCCAACGCTGTGTGGGGAGAAGGGGACGCGGTGCTGGACCACTTCGAGTCCATTCGGCTGGATAACCTGCTGGCTACCCATGAGCGTCCAGAGCGGGATCTGTTGGTTCCATCCCCCAGCACCACTGCTCCGATGCCCATGGAGCTGGGAGGTGCTGCTCTGAGGGAGACTGGAGGAGAAACCTTCACGTGCACCATCTGTGGCCGCAGAGGTCACACTGCCGGTCGGTGCCGGGTTGGTTCCTCTGGGGTTCGAGGCAGCAGGCAGGGCACTCTGGCGTCACCCCAGGTGGGCCGGCACCATTCCAACCCAGAGCCCTCTGTTGCACACCTGTTTTGTATGTTACTTTTCCTGAGTTCTCCCCGCATTCCCAGCATAAGGCGCTCGTCGATTCAGGCGTGGCTGGGAATTTCATAGACTGATCATTCGCCCATAGTTTAGGGTTGCCCCATTGTTCCAGTGGCTATGCCCTTCCCAGTTCATGCCTTAGACAGTTGAACATTAGGGTCAGGGTTTATTAGGGAGGCCACCGCTCCCCTAGGCAAGGTGACGCAGGTGGGTCACAAGGAGAGAATCAGTCTCTTCCTCATTGACTCTCCTGCGTTTCCCGTGGTGCTAGGCCTACCCTGGTTAGCCTGTCATGACCCCACTGTTTCATGGTAATGGTGTGGTCGTGAGAGTGCTCAGGGAGGTGTTTAGGGGTTTCCGTTGGTGCTATTACGGTGGAAAGTCAAGACCAGGTCTTCACCGTGCGCATTCCCCCCGAGTATTCCAATTTGGCTCTCGCCTTCTCCAAAAAGAAGGCCACTCAATTACCACCCCATCGTCGAGGGGATTGTGCGATAAATCTCCTGGTAGACGCCGCACTTCCCAGGAGTCACGTGTATCCAATGTCACAGGCGGAGACGGTGGCTATGGAATCATATGTCTCCGAATCACTGCGTCAGGGGTACATTTGGTCCTCTACTTCACACGCCTCCTCGAGTTTCTTTTTTGTGAAGAAGAAGAAGGGGGGTCTGCGCCCATGTATTGACTATCGAGCTCTTAACCAGATCACTGTGAAGTACAGTTACCTGCTACCTCTCATAGCCACAGCTTCTTCACAAAACTAGATCTCAGGAGCGTTTACAACCTGGTGCGTATCCAGGAGGGAGACGAGTGGAAGACAGCGTTCAGTACCACCTCAGGGCATTATGAGTACCTCGTCATGCCATATGGGTTGATGAATGCTCCGTCAGTCTTCCAAGTCTTTGTGGATGAGATTTTCAGGGCCTGCATGGGCAGGGTGTAGTGGTGTATATCGATGACATTCTGATATACTCCCTTGCACTCGCCAAGCATGTGTCCTTGGTGAGCAGGGTGCTTGGTCGACTGTTGGAGCATGACCTGTATGTCAAGGCTGAGAAATGCCTGTTCTTCCAGCAGTCCGTCTCCTTCCTAGGATACCGCATTTCCACCTCAGGGGTAGAGATGGAGAGTGACCGCATTTCAGCCGTGCGTATTTAACCGAGCGTTTTCTAGGGTTTTCCAATTACTACCAAAGGTTTATCTGGGGGTTTTGGTGAGGTAGCGGCTCCCATTACCTCACTACTGAAGGGGGGTCAGCTTCAGTTGCAGTGGTCGGCTGAGGCGGACAGGGCTATTGTTCACCTTAGGGCCCTGATTACCTCAGCTCCCATGCTGGCCCATCCGGATCCCTCTTTGGCGTTCACAGTGGAGGTGGATGTGTCCGAGGCTGGGATAGGAGCCGTGCACTCTCAGCGCTTGGGTACGCCACCGAAGCTCCGCCCCTGTGCCTTCTTCTCGAGGAAGCTCAGCCCGGCGGAGCAAAACTATGATGTGGTGGACCGGGAGCTGTTGGCTGTCGTCAAGGCTTTGAAGGCGTGGAGACATTGGCTTGAGGGGGCTAAACACCCTTTTCTCATCTGGACTGACAACCGCAATCTAAAGTACATCCGGGCAGCGAGGGGACTGAATCCTCGCCAGGCAAGGTGGGCCATGTTTTTTATCCTTTTGTTTTCACCCTTTCATACAGAACAGGTTCCCAGAATGTCAAGGCAAACGCATTGTCCTGGCTGTATGACACAGAGGAGCGGCCCATGGATTCCACGCCCATACCCCCGGCCTCCTGCCTGGTGGCGCCGGTAGTGTGGGAGCTGGATGTGGACATTGAGCAGGCGTTACGAGCAGAGCCCGCTCCCCTCCAGTGTCCCGCTGGGCGTCTGTACGTTCCGTCTGCTGTCCGTGACCGGCTGATCTATTGGGCTCACACGTCACCCTCCTCTGGTCATCCAGGTATCGGTCGGACAGTGCGCTGTTTTAGTGGGAAGTACTGGTGGTCCACCTTGGCCAAGGACGTGAGGGTTATGTTTCCTCCTGCTCGGTGTGCACCCAGTGTAAGGTTCCCAGGCACCTGCTCAGAGGTAAGTTACACCCCTTACCCGTTCCACAATGACCATGGTCTCAGCTGTTGATAGATTTTCTCACAGATCTCACAGATCACAGGGTAACAACACGATCCTGGTCGTTATGGACCATTTCTCCAAGTCCTGCTGTCTCCTTCCCCTGCCCGGTCTCCATATGGCCCTACAGACTGTGGAGGCCTTGTTCACTCACGTCTTCCGGCACTACGGGGTGCCTGAGGATATAGTGTCTGACCGAGGTCACCAGTTCACGTCGAGGGTCTGGAGAGCGTTCCTGGAGCGTCTGGGTGTCTCGATCAGCTTTACCACAGGTTTTCTCCCCGAGAGTAACGGGCAGGTACGAGAGAGAAAACCAGGATGTGGGTAGGTTTCTGAGGTCTTATCGCCAGGACCGGCCGGGGGAGTGGGCGGCGTTCGTGCCCTGGGCAGAGATGGTCCAGAACTCACTTCACCTCTCCTCCACTAACCTCTCCCCCTTCCAGTGCGTACCTTAGCATGCATCAGAGTCAGACCGAGCCTCCTGCGGGGACGACTGGTTCCGGCGCGTGGAGGAGACATGGGACGCCGCCCATGTTCACCTTCAGCATGCCGTTCTGTGCCAAAAAGCCAGCGCAGTGAGCCGCAGTGAGGCGGACAGGGCTATTGTCACCGCAGTGAGGCCCCGGTGTTCTTGGTCTGGCTCTCGACCTGAAACCTGCCCCTTTGCCTGCCCTGCCGGAAGCTGGGTCTGCGGTTTGTGGGACTGTTTAAAGTCCTGAGGAGACTGAACGAGGTGTGTTACAGGTTACAGCTCCCCCCAATTACCGTATTAACCCCTCGTTCCATGTGTCTCTCCTCAGGCCGGTGGTGGCTGCCAGTTACACACCTCTTACACACCTCTTACAGTCACTTCTAGTTTAGACTATGCTCTACTTTCCGTCTACCCGGATAAAGCACTAAATAAACAGTAAATAAATAGTTAGTGCTATAGACGTCTGCTAGAATCTTGACTAGAACCAAAGCATTTGATCATATTACTCCAGTGCTAGCCTCTCTACACTGGCTTCCTGTTAAGGCAAGGGCTGATTTCAAGATTTTACTGCTAACCTACAAAGCATTACATGGGCTTGCTCCTAGCTATCTTTCCGATTTGGTCCTGCCTTACATACCTCCAAGTACGCTAAGGTCTCAAGAAGCAGGCCTCCTTATTGTCCCTAGGATTTCTAAGCAAACAGCTGGAGGCAGGGCTTTCTCCTATAGAGCTCCATTTTTATGGAATGGTCTGCCTATCCATGTGAGAGAC
Source organism: Oncorhynchus masou masou (assembly GCF_036934945.1). Classification (NCBI taxonomy): domain Eukaryota; kingdom Metazoa; phylum Chordata; class Actinopteri; order Salmoniformes; family Salmonidae; genus Oncorhynchus; species Oncorhynchus masou. Next base: position 17,149,935 of record NC_088230.1, on the reverse strand, counting down.
GCAGACTCTGTCTCAACCTTTAAGTCTTTATTGAAGACTCATCTCTTCAGTAGGTCCTATGATTGAGTGTAGTCTGGCCCAGGACTGTGAAGGTGAATGGAAAGGCACTGGAGCAACAAACTTCCCTTGCTGTCTCTGCCTGACTCATTCCCCTCTCTCCACTGGGATTCTCTGCCTCAAACCCTATTACAGGGGCTGAGTCACTGGCTTACTGGTGCTCTTCCATGCCATCCCTAGGAGGGGTGCGTCACTTGAGTGGGTTGAGACAATGACGTGATCTTCCTGTCCGGGTTGTCGCCCCTTTGCTGGTGACACTGTCTGTGATTTATTTAGAATTCAAGGCACACTTAACCAGGATGGCTACCACAGCATTCTGCAGCGATACGCCATCCTATCTGGTTTGCGCTAAGTGGAACTATAATTTGTTCTTCAACAGGACAATGACCCAATACACCTCCAGGCTGTGTAAGGGCTATTTTTACCAAGAAGGAGAGTGATGGAGTGCTGCATCAGATGACCTGGCCTCCACAATCCCCCGACTTAAACCAAATTGAGAGGTTTTGGAATGAGTTGGACCGCAGAGTGAAGGAAAAGCAGCCAACAAGTGCTCAGGATATGTGGAAACTCCTTCAAAACCAGGTGAAGCTGGTTGAGAGAATGCCAAGAGTGTGCAAATCTATCATCAAGGCAAAGGGTAGCTATTTGAAGAATCTCAAATCTAAAATGTATTTTGATTTGTTTAACACGTGTTTGATTACTACATGATTCCATAAGTGTTATTTCATAGTGTTGATGTCTTCACTATTATTATACAATGAAGAAAATTATAAAAATGAAGAAAAACCCTTGAATGAGTAGGTGTTCTAGAACTTTTGACCGGTATTGTATATACAGTGCATTTGGAAAATATTCAGACCCCTTGACTTTTTCCACATTTTGTTACGATACAGCCTTCTTCTGAAATTGATTAAATTGTCCTTCCATAGCTCTTCCACAGAGCCCTATGACAATGAAAATGACATATTCTGAACATGGGGCAAATGGAAAAAAAATCCACAGGTTGTTCTTGTTGATGAAATGTCGTTATTTTGTCCCATATCACAAGTTGTGGAAACTGAAAGCAGCGGCAAGCTGCTAAGTGGATGGGAGTGACTGAGATTCGAAGCAGATCGACATAAGGAATAGCTTCGCCTTCATCACTGGGACTGCCTGTGTCTGCGACGGCAGGGCTAACTCCAACTACGCTGACTACAGCAGCGGCTTCATCATCGAGTTCGGCTCCTTTCGCTCTCTCATCTGACAGGGCGCGGCCTACTGTGGGAGGTCTGGACCAATCGCCGGGAGCAGAGGGCATACACTAATCTGCTTCTCATGGGCCTGTGAAAGACTCAACGAATTGTGTGAGTGGTGGGAATTCCCTTCTCCGGCCATTGTATTGAACAGTTCAATGGCAAGAAATGTCTCAGTCCCTGGAGCAAAAATGTTGTGCTATCTGGGAGCACAAGTACAGGACATCAATAAGCTGCTCCCAAATATGTTAAACCAGCATCAGGAAATTGAGTCTTTCATAGTTCATTTGGTATTCAATTACATTACAAAGGGCAGCTCAGAAAAGCTGAAGATGTATTTTAAAGAACTGATTGGCTCACTCTGCCGTCCCTAAATCGTAGAATTGAATGGTTCAGCAGACTTTTAGCCCTACATAGCTGGCTACGAGACTATTGAAGCTCTGCGGGTGTTACATTTATTGACACTTTTGATACCTTCTGGAAACAAAGCTCATGTTATAAGGTGGATGGGATCCACCCACATCATTTGGACTCCTGGATCCTTTCACAGCAATTTAAGGCTGCGTTGAAACAATGACTTATCAATGACCCAAGCCCAGCTCATTTAAGCCCTACCATTGTGTCGCTGAGTTGTCATAATGCTTCAGTAAATGTACATTATCCCAGAGGGTCTGAAGGACTTAATTTAAGTACCCTAATGTATGTCCCTCTTATTGTCCTAAATGCCTCTGCTGATCCTACAGCTATTGTATGCAGTAATCACGTGCCTATGAACCAGAATTATACTGTTGACAATGAGGCGGTGTCCTCTAGCAGGAAGTCCACTGTGTGCACTAACGTAAATAACCTGAGCATGTCTACCTCTGCTAAGCTTCCGAGTAAAGCAGTAAAAACAGAAAAGGGCTCAAAATAGCCCACATTAACATATGTAACTTAAGAAACAAGGTTCATTAAATCAATAATTTGCTAGTAACAGATGGCATTCATGTTCTGATTTTCTCTGAGACTCAGTTACTAACTTTAAACATCAGCTATCTGAGCAGCTAACAGATTGCTGCAGCTGTACATAGTCCTTCTGGATATAGCCCACCCAATCTATCTACCTCATCCCCATATTGTTTTTATTTACTTTTCTGCTCTTTTACACACCAGTATCTCTACTTGCACATCATCATCTGCTCATTTATCACTCCAGTGTTAATCTACTAAATTGTAATTACTTCGCTACTATAGCCTATTTATTGCCTACCTCCTCACGCCATTTGCACGCACTGTATATAGACTTTCTTTTTTTCTCTATTTTGTAATTGACTGTACTCTTGTTTATTCCATGTGTAACTCTGTGTTGTTGTATGTGTCAAACTGCTTTGTTTTATCTTGGCCAGGTCGCAGTTGCAAATGAGAACTTGTTCTCAACTAGCCTACCTGGTTAAATAAAGGTGAAATTAAATGAAATATAAAGAAATGAGGCAAAAGAAATGCCAACTAATTCTGGCTGCACAACCGATTGGTTAACATACTGCAAATTGAGAAATCATGTGACTAAACTGAATAAAAACAAAAAGAAACTACAACATGAAACAAAGATAAATTACATAAAGAATGATAGTTAAACGCTTTGGAGCACCTTAAATGAAATTTGAGGTTGAGATTGTTGCTGCTCGGTAGTAAGTACACTGTTGTAGTCAGGCTTGAGTTAGCTTGTTCCAAAATTGGTGCATCCAATATTTATTTGGCCCTAGACATGCATTGCACCTCTCAGGCTAATGTGACACGTTTAACTTGGCATGGAAATATGATGACATTGCTAAAGTAGACAAATCATTAGTAGGAAACAACTTATCCATATTATGATGAGATCAAATATTAGGTACAGATATCCAATATGAAACCAATTTCCCCTCAGTATGACAACCCTGTTTATATTACCTAGTCTAGAACATTTGAGAAGATGAATGATATAACAAGAGCATTGAGCCATTGAACAACAAACAGGACGACTGGTCCAGACTGGTCCATTTCGCTGAATTCATCAAAATCCAGATGTGTGGGTGAGGAGGCGGAGCTATGTTACTCTCTACCCTCACAATTTTTGTCACGCGCAGTCCGTGAGATGCAGAGAACAGCGCAGCAGGGTTTGGACACAACAGTCTATATTCCATAGTTTCTATTAGAACGCAGGAATTGTGGGAAAGCGGTTACTTTTCGATATAAGTGTTGACTTCGATTTGCTGTGGAATTCGTACTTCGTGCAGGCTAAGGGACTCAGTAACGTAAGAGTAACACATTTCATAATGAAGACTTTATGGGGAAAAAATGGTAACATCTGTAATTTGTTCAACTTAAGCAATTGTACGGAGAGAACCACATCACTCATTAACCATAACTTTTTGTCCAACATAAGATAGTTGTATACTGTACCATGATGCGAATTCTATTGTCTTGCTCGTTCATAGCCTGGGCAAACAACCTAGACTCAGGGGTAGACGTAACATAGTAAATGTAAATCCGGGATAGATACTCTAATTAGTATGATGCTGTATGTTAAGTTCCATTGGTACTAATTTGATGATGTCCATCATCAATTTCGTATGTTATGAATTGGAATTCGTACAATATGTCACGAATCTGCAAAAACGTATGATTTGTTACAAATCCAATTTGTTGTAGCTGTAGTTAGTTAGGGTGGCTAGGTTGCTAATGCTAACATTAGCTAAGTGATTAACTTTAACTAGGCTAGGGGTTAAGGATACGGGTTAAGGGTTAGGATTAGCTAACATCCTAAGTAGTCACAAAGTAGCTAAAAAGTAGTAAATAATTACAACGTTGCAAATGAGCTAAAATGCTAAATTAGCTAAAAGTTGTCTGTGAAGTGATTCAAACACGAACCATTGGGTTGCTAGATGTTCACGTTATATATGCCTATCCTGACCAACCACCTTACTTTCATTTTTTGCCTTATGTATCCTTCTGTCTTATGTAACCATACCAAACCTAACATTATACTAATTATACTAATTTGAGTGTGTTAGATTTACATGTATTATCTATCATCTAGTGTGAGAGACCAGGTTGGGGCAAATGTGAAGTTCCACTGCAAACCTTCAATGTTCTGCCACTTTTGTAGTAATTAGTAGTAAAGATCAAGATATATGTACAAATGTTAGTGTGGGATTGTGTCTGTTCCTAGAGAACCGACATTGCACTTCACATTTGGTGACTGTTAGCCATATCTTTGACTAAGAAGAGATACAAAGAACTCAGATTATGAAACGTTTTTTCTTTTTAGTCATAGATATGGCTAGGTGATAGTGTGACGTGTATGTCTGTTTAATGACTGGATTATGTAAGTGGGCTATGTCCACTGAACTCTAGAGGGACTAATTTGTTCCTATGTCCATGTATTGTTTACATGTGTGAGTGACACAAAGGGACGGACACAAGGGGGCAGTCAGTGCTACCATGGCATGCCCATCTCACATACACAGCTGACCATGACAGTCTGGTGTTTCTACAGGCACATAGGCTTTACAGATCAGATGAGAAGGGGTGTGTGCGTTATGTGTTGTATGCAGTTGTGCATGCGGCACAACCATGCATTCTGTAAACAAAATAAAACACAGCCACACAAATGCGGCCAATTAGATGTATGTGTTTGATTCAAAATCAATGATGTAGATCATTGACCCGGATTTGATCAGAAGATAAAGGTCACTTCATTCACTGAACTGCTCTTGTTTGATGTTTCTGTTAATAAGACAGAATGGCCCATTAGTTTAGAATGAAATTCGATAGGTTTAAGAAGGCTACATGATTTATTTACATGGGGACCATGCTATTTAGGAAGCTCAAGACAAATGGATGTTTAAGCACAGTTTCGTACAGAATAATATTTGTGTTGTGTCGGCTAGTAAGGCACAGGTTGACTCATACCCTGCAGTTCCCACAGTTATATCCACTGGGCAGATGGATTTAGGGTCATTAAATATTGTGTGGATGAAGGGCGGATTGAATAAAGAGAAAAAAATACCTTAAAAAATCCATAAATGTATAATTATTGTGCAATTTACATGTGACGATTGTGAAGAGCCATACAAATTCAACAATCACAAGATGGGGACTTCAAATAGGGAAATTCAAGGGAACTGTAGCCTACTGTTCAGATGGGTTAAATCTTCAGCTGTCTTTGACTGTAGCCTACAGCACATTTTCTATATTAATGGGCTTGGGCCGGGTGCTGGCCTCAGATTTTCACCTTATCACATATAATCTGGTGGTTGAGGATTGGTTATTAGCAATTGCAGAAGGGTGCGGGTGACCCGGGCACCACTAGTGTTGGCATGGTGATGCTGACTAACAATCTGCTGACTGGGTCCCAGAGGGTGATGCCCTGGATTTTTAGGGAAGAGGAACTGCTAGTGGAGATCCTCTGCTGACAAAGGTCCACATGCAGCTAGCTAGAAGGTCAACAGCTGTTGATTATGTTACTGCTCCCAGGGGCGGACTTAGTGATTTGGAGGCCCTATGCCGAGGCCAGTCTGAGGCCACTGCCCATGTCTATTAAACACATTCATGGCTACTGAACGAAGAGCTTTTCGGGGGCCGGCTCTTTTAGATGAATGAACCAACATGAAAAGGCTAACTGAAAAGATTTGAAATGCCCTTCACTAGTAAGGTCTTTGTATCACTACATTGAACAGCAGTGGGCAATACTTTTGGTCCGAGGGTCACATTGAGGTGTCAGTTTTGTTCCGGAGCCATTTGTTAATCAAAAGCAATTTGTGGGCCAGAAAAGGGCAGTTATTTTTAAATAGATAAGTCCATTAACATTTCTACATGTTTTCTATTTAGTTTTAAATGTTCAAGTTAGGGACCATAGACAACTCACCTTTTGTCCCATTATGGTGTCTGTGAGAGCACCGGGCAGCACCATTGAGGCCATCTCCATTTTGAAGTACTCAATTTTCTTCTTCTACTACTTCCATGACTTGGTAAACAAACTTAAATGGTACATACTGCCACCTGGAGTTTGTTGTTTGAACAGGTATAATGTCAATGTTGGTGATTTACTGCCACCTGCAATTATGGAATGCTCACAAGTAGAATTCATTGGCTGAGCCCACCTGATGACCTAGATGAGATCATGTGATCCTTCCTTAACCCAAGTCCCACCCAGTTGAATACTTCAAAATGGTGGAAGCGCTCAATGGCAATGTCCATGCAAAAATGGGTTATTTCTCTATCCATCTCTATGGTGGATAGAACTTCTGGCCAATACCTACAGTACCAGTCAAACGTTTGGACACAGCTACTCATTTAAGGACTTTTCATTATTTTTTATATTTTGTACATTGTAGAATAGTAGTGAAGACATAAAAACTATGAAATAACAAGTAGTAAATAATCATGTAGTAACCAAAAAAGTGTTAAACACATTTTTGATTTGAGATTCTTCAAAGTATCCACTCTTTGCCTTGATGACAGCTTTGCACACTCATGTGTTGAGTACTTGTTGCTTTTCCTTCACTCTGCGGTCCAACTCATCCCAAACCATCTCACTACTTTTGCATCAGACCGTGAGTGAGTCTCATCAATCGGTAATAACTTCCGTTCAAAAGCTGGAGCCAAATTCAAAGAAAACAAAAGGATTTTGAGATGTGCCAGATAATACATTTTTTATGAACAAAACAGAAACCGCTCCGTTAACTGCTAATAGCGTACCTCGGAGGTAACTCACGAGTGGAGGAAGGCCTCAAGTGGAGGAGGCAAGATAACAGAGAAATTATGTATTATTAAACTAAATAATGGCAAGTTCACGAGGCCCCTGATGGATGCGAGGCCCCAGGCAATTGCCTTAGTTGTGTAATAGTAAGTCCGCCACTGACTGCACCAGATATGATATTGTTATAAAACCATTCCTTTGCATGAGATGAGCCAAGGTTTATTATGTTTCAAACTTCCATGGCTACTGAACATCTTTATTCAGGTCTTTTATAGTGATTCCATCATCATAAACTGCATAGATTGCTCAGTTGCTCTGTAAGCATTTAAGGAAGTCACATTACATAGCCCATGGCCTGGTTCCTTATTTCACATGACTCCAGGAAGATTCTCTCTGCCAGGGTCATGCTGGTCTGGATAATGTTGATGTTGACAAGAAGTCCCATTGTACAGTATATCCAGCACTCCAGGAATGTCATGCTACACATTCTACGGGACAGAGTGTGTGTAAATGGCAGTGGGGTGTGAATGAATGAATAACCAGAGTTTCTGCGTACTTTGCATGCGTATCACATCCGACACAGTACTGTACGTCTTAGACTGCAAACACATCCGTGCTCGTGCTGTAAGTTCCTGAATTGATTTAATTCAGTTGAACCCAACCTTGTGGATAACTGCATGGTATTGCCATTGAGGCCTCTATATGAACCAATAATGATCTCTGGGCTCTTTCATAAATCTCGGTCAATATAAACAAGCAAATCCATATAGATTACCCCAGGTCAACTTTGGGAGGAATGTGACTGAGAGAATAACACAACAAAAGTTAACAATTCTTTCCTCAAGAGACTTTTTCTCTGTCTCTCTGTCTGTCCCCCATCCCATCTTAAGCTGCAGGAAATATGTCTGTTTCCTTCAGCCCTTCCAGGCAGCATAGAAGCAGAAACCTGTTCAAATAATGTACCCTTTCAGTCCAGGGATTCCTGTATCCACGGTAATGTGTTCTCAAGACTATGTCATTGTAGCTCCCGAAATTCCACAACCTGTTGAATGTCAGCATGTGCTTAGTTTAGGAAACGAAGCATGAACATTCCAGTCACATGGCAAGACTGTTTTCCTTATAATGCCACTGAGTGTGGATTGGTTGTTACTTGTTACCCCGTATGCATGTTCTAAGTTAGAGGTATGGTGTCATTCCGGTTGGACAGGAAGCCTGAGGATTAGTGAGCAACAATAGGGAAAAAAAGCCATCAGCACAGATCAGGATTTTGTGTTTATGGAAAATCTTAGCATTTCTACTCCAGCACCACTGGAAAGCGCAACATTAAAAACCTTCAAACTGACCTCGAAGTTGATGTCACAACTTCAAATAGACACACACGTGATGTCATAATGTAGCTTCTGTTGGAAACAGTTGCCTCAGAGTTTATTCATGAATTATTTTTTTCTGTCAGTAGTATATTTCAAGCCTGGCTTGGATAATCAATGCAAACGGATGCAGAGTTTAAAGGCACTGTAATAGAGAGAGAGTGGACAGAACACAGACTACAGCAGGAGGATATGATTCACTAGCCTGAACTGTGTGAGTCACATTTCCTCAGTAGGATGTCTTCGTAGTGTAGTGCAGAGGGCATTCTGCACATTGAGGTTTCTGCTCATGTGGACCCCACCCATTCTCAGAACCGTGGTCTCTTAAAGGAGCATTTGATTGATTTTTTTTCTCCTTATGCTAGAAGGAGGATACTCCAACCTCACCAATACGTCTGGCATGGATTCTTTGCATTCTTGTGCAATCACTGGAATGTGGATTTATCTACCATAGGGCAATGGTAAAGGAATGTCATTGAGACTCTGATTTTTCGCTTTAAAATGTATTCCAAACAAAAACAATTGATTTCAAAGTTTAACAAACCATACAACTCTATGCACAATGACTACTTTGAACAATTTACACAGTAAAAGAAAAACATTTTCTGGAAAAACTTGTAGATGAAAAGTTTGGTAACAGTTTTATACTGTTACCAAACTTTGCATCTGCACAGTTTTTCCTGTAAATATGTTTTTGGTAAATCTTCAGTGGAAATGGTTAAAATTAGCACAATTGGTGCAGCTCCACTTGAGAAATGCCTCATTGAGGTAAGCGTCTGACACTTGCTATAATCTATGAAACATTGACAGTTTAAGATGTCATACCACCTGAAGTTCCTATTTGTTACTACTGGTTTGGAAAGACTCTGGCTTCTAACAAAGTTGAGAAACAAAGAAAGGGTGAGTGAGAGAGGGAGAAAAGGGGAGGGTCAGGGAAAAAAGAGTCATAGAAAGAGAATATAGAAGGAAGGAAGTGTCCAAGAGAGAGACAGACAGGACAAAAATGTTTGTGTTTGAGGGGAGAGAGAGAGACGGAGCACTCATATCAGATTCACTGCGAAGGATGTGATCATATTGGCTAACAGGCCTGAATAGCTGACTGGGTCACTCTAGGGTTGGGCGGTATCCCATATTTTCATCCCTTTATACTGTTTCTGTAGCATACTGGGGTATACGGTATTACCGGCAGTGCACATACGGGGCGTTATTTCTTTCCAAAAGAAAACATTTAATAAAAAATAGGCATCAGGGATCTTCATCCAGGAGGGGGTTGATTGTCTCTACTGTAACCAATCTTGCAAGCTAGCCACTTAGCCAGCAAGTTAGCAAACCAAATAAATAGCTGGAGCCCTGAGCTGGAGATAATACATTTGGTACGTTTTAGATAGTTAAGTTAACTTATAGTTAGTTCTAAGCAGTGGCTTATAACTCAAGCTTGACGGTATTGAAAATTATACCATCGGTATTTTATAATACCCTGGTATACGGCAAATACGGTATACCGCCCGAGCCTAGGTCACTTCCTGTCTGTCTGTGGCTGGAAATGTGCCAATCTGTCAGTCACTAATCTATGTCCCAATGGCACTGAATACTCTTTAATCCGCAGCTCCAAGCAACAATGGGACTGAATCAGTATACTCACAGAGCTGTTGCAAATTCAGCAAGTATGACACCAAATGTACTATGCATTATCCCATATTATGCTGATGGCTGTTGGTTGCAGCACATTTTACAGAATGGCTTTTCAATTGAACATGACTATACAAAAGCCTTTAACCTTTTCAATCAAAGTCAAAGGAGGCTCGGTGATCGTCTATTAACTGTCTTGTCTATCAGTAAATGCCCCTCTTCTCACATTCATCCATTATAACTTTTCACCTCCTTTTTAAGCCCATGGGGCTTAATTACTGCCACATGCCGTCCATCTCCAGTTGCATGACCTGCAGTCAGCTCTTACGACCTCAGTGAAAGACACAGCAATAGTGACTGATATTTGAGCTTGCTGTCTGGGACAGAGCATAGGCCTACTAGTAGTGTGCCCTCTATTGAACTCTGTCCAAACAGTCACACTCAGAACTGAAGTGGAAGTGATAGTTCACCCAACTTTAATTTACATTTAATCTTGATCTTATACTGAAAGTGGTACAGTTGAAGTTGGAAGTTTACATACACTTAGGATGGAGTCATTAAAACTTGTTTTTCAACCAGTCCACACATTTCTTGTTAACAAACTATAATGTTGGGAAGTCGGTTAGGACATCTACTTTGTGTATGACACAAGTAATTTTTCCAGCAGTTGTTTACAGACAGATTATTTCACTTATAATTCACTGTATCACAATTCCAGTGGGTCAGACGTTTACATACACTAAGTTGACTGTGCCTTTAAACAGCTTGGAAAATTCCAGAAAATGATGTCATGGCTTTAGAAGCTTCTGATAGGCAAATTGACATCATTTGAGTCAATTTGAGGTGTACCTATGGATGTATTTCAAGGCCTACCTTCAAACACAGTGCCACTTTACTTGACATAATGTGAAAATCAAAAGAAATCAGCCAAGATCTCAGAAAAAAATTGTAGATCCACAAGTCTGGTTCGTCCTTGGGAGCAATTCCAAACGCCTAAAGGTACCATGTTCATCTGTACAAACAATAGTACGCAAGTATAAACACCATGGGACCATGCAGCCGTCATACTGCTCAGGAAGGAGATGCTTTCTGTCTCCTAGAGATGAATGTACTTTGGTGCGAAAAGTGCAAATCAATCCCAGAACAACAGCAAAGGACCTTGTGAAGATGCCGGAGGAAACAGGTACAAAAGTATCTATATCCACAGTAAAACAAGTCCTATAACAACATAATCTGAAAGACCGCTCAGCAAGGAAGAAGCCACTGCTCCAAAACCGCCATAAAAAATATTGTACTTTTTGGAGAAATGTCCTCTGGTCTGATGAAACAAAAATAGAACTGCTTGGCTATGATGACCATCATTGTGTTTGAAGGAAAAAGGGGGAAGCTTGCAAGCCGAAGAACACCATCCCAACTGTGAAGCACGGGGTGGCAGCATCATGTTGTGGGTGTGCTTTGCTGCAGGAGGGACTGGTGCACTTCACAAAATAGACACCCCAGCAACTAGCACCTAATCGGGATGGCTGATTAATTAGGGCCGATTTCAAGTTTTCATAACAATCTGTAACCTGCATTTTTGGATGCCGATTATGGCCGATTACATTGCACTCCACAAGGAGACTGCGTGGCAGGCTGCCCATCTGTTACGCGAGTGCAGCAAGGAGCCAAGATAAGTTGCTAGCTAGCATTAAACTTATCTTATAAAAAACAATCAATCTTAACAATCACTCGTTAACTACACATGGTTGATATTACTACTTATCTAGCTTGTCCTGCATTGCATATAATCAATGTGGTGCCAGTTAATTTATCATCGAATCACAGCCTACTTTGCCAAACGGGTGATGATTTAACAAGCGCATTCGCGACAAAGGCACTGAGGTTGCACTAAGATGTACCTAACCATAAACATCAATGCCTTTCTTAAAATCAATACACAAGTATATATTTTTAAACCTGCATATTTAGTTAATATTGCCTGCTAACATGAATTTATTTTAACTTGGAAAAATGGTGTCACTTCTCTTGTGTTCTGTGCAAGCAGAGTCAGGGTATAAGCAGCAGTTTGGGCCGCCTGGCTCGTAGCGAACTGTGTGAAGACCATTTCTTCCTAACAAAGACCGTAATTAATTTGCCAGAATTTTACATAATTATGACAACATTGAAGGTTGTGCAATGTAACAGCAATATTTAGACTTAGGGATGTCACCCGTTCGATAAAATACATAACTGTTCCGTATTTCACTGAAAGAATGAACGTTTTGTTTTAAAAAATGATAGTTTCTGGATTTTACCATATTATTGACCTAAGGCTCGTATTTCTGTGTTTTTATCATATTATAATTAAGTCTATGATTTGATATTTGATAGAGCATTCTGACTGAGCGGTGGTAGGCAGCAGCAGGCTCGTAAGCATTCATTCAAACAGCACTTTCCTGCGTTTGCCAGCAGCTCTTCGCTGTGCTTCAAGCATTGCACTGTTTATGACTTCAAGCCTATGAACTCCCGAGATTAGGATGGCAATACTATGGTGCCTATAAGAACATCCAATAGTCAAAGGTATATGAAATACAAATGGTATAGTGAGAAATAATTCCTATAATAACTACAACCTAAAACTTCTTAACTGGGAATATTGAAGAGTCATGTTAAAAGGAACCACCAGCTTTCATATGTTCTCATGTTCTGAGCAAGGAACTTAAACGTTAGCTTTTTTACATGTTACATATAGCAATTTTACTTTCTTTTCCAACACTGTGTTTTTGCATTATTTAAACCAAATTGATCATGTTTCATTATTTATTTGAGACTAAATTGATTTTATTTATGTATTATATTAAGTTAAAATAAAAGTGTTAATTCAGTATTGTTGTAATTGTCATTATTACAAATATATATATATATACAAATCGGCCAATTAATCGGTATCATCTTTTTTTTGGTCCTCCAATAATCTGTATCGGCATTGAAAAATCATAATCAGTCGACCTCTACAAGCGACAGCAACCAACTTCAGCTAACGCTGCATTCATAGCATCTCATATATTCGTCAATGTGAACATACAACTGGGAATAATCCACTTCAACGCCCCTCCAAATCTTAATTGATAGGTGGAAATCCTGAGCTCCGACTTCTCCCACATGATGAACTCTGACGTCACCTAGGCTCTTAGAAAAAAAGGGTTTCGAAAGGGTTCTTTGGTTGTCCCCATAGGAGAAGCCTTTTTGGTCTCCACTCTGTGAAAAGGCTTCTACATGGAATCCAAAAGGGTTCTACCTAGTACCAAAAAGGGTTCGACAAAGGGTTATCCTATGGGTTATCCTATAGATAGCACCTAGTATACTAAGGAAATTACCTCAATAACAGCATTATTTGCTGTTAAATGCAACAACAAAACATTATTTATAAAAATACATCTATTAATATGGTTTCTGAACACTATAAATTGGTTATGAGCATGATAGCTGTACTTTTAGTTCATGGTTGACACAGCTTGTTAGCCATTAGCCAATTAGGGGTTCTCACCAAGTTCAAAGCATGTGAATGGACATTTTCAGAGTTTCAGCATAAAAGGATGTTTGTTTTTCTTTTACCCTTCCTGAGTTCAGATGAAGTTCCTCTTTGGACAGTTCCTGATGAGTTCCTCTTCTTTTACCACTCCCTGAGTTCAGAGGAAGTTCCTCTTCAGGCAGGTCTTTGACAATGGAGACCCTGCTTTCACGATCTCCAATTTTAGTGTTGTCTATCTTTCCAATAATGCTTTGTAGTTCCTCCAAACCAAACCAATGCATAATTTACAGACTTATTTTAAAATTTTGTTTCAATTGTTGTGGGTCTCTGTTTCACTCTTATGTGTCACACACAACACGAACATTTCACGATTTTTCTCTACCTCTAGCTCACCTTTATTGGTTGCCATGGCAGCCAAGGCATCCAAAGGGAAGTGGGAGGCCCTAAAGGAGCACCTGACCAGCAGCCCCCCGGACCCAGATGCTTACCTAGAGGCCAACTTGGAGAATGCAGATCCAGAGCTATGCATACGACTGCTACAGGTACCCACGGTGGTCAACTACTCAGGGCTGCGGAGGCGTCTAGAGGGGAGTGACCAGGACTGGATGGTGCAGTTCCTGGAGCTCAATGGGCTGGATCTGCTGATGGAGGCCCTGGAAAGGTTGTCTGGCCGTGGGTGTGCCCGCATCGCTGATGCCATCCTCCAGCTCACCTGTGTGGCCTGTGTGAAGGCAGTGATGAACTCCTCCGCTGGGCTGCACTTTATACTGGACAATGAGGGATACGTCAGGACCCTGTCACAAGGTGAGAAAGAGGGCTCGTAAGAAGGGGGCAAGAGTTTTGGCAAAGGCCTGTCTGTCTGTCTGTCTGTCTGTCTGTCTGTCTGTCTCTGCCTGCCTGTTGGAACATGATCTCTATTTTTGATTGGCAGCACTGGACACGTCCAACACCATGGTGAAGATGCAGGTGTTTGAGCTGCTGGCAGCCCTCACCATGTTCAACCCACAGGGACACCACCTGGTCATGGATGCCCTGGATCACTATAAAGTAAGGCGTAACCCTGCCATCACCTTTTTTTATACAGAACAGCATAAATATACACAAAGACTAATTTTGATAATTATTTTCATATGGTTAATGGCAAATGTCAGCTGAAGCAGCATTGATACCCCCTTGAATTCATACAAAGTATTAAAGGAGACCTGTGAAAATGTATTGTACCTCGTCTAAGATAAGAAAACCTACTTTAGATAAGGCATCTCCCTGCTCTTCATGAATTAGGGATGCTAACTTATGTTATCTTCATAACTATATATCTTTGTCAGAGTGTGAAGATCCACCAGTACCGCTTCAGCGTCATCATGAACGAGCTGCATGCGACGGACAACGTGCCGTATATGGTCATCCTCATGAGTGTGGTCAACGTGATCATCTACAGGGTACAGGACCTGAGGAAGAGGGACAAACTACGCAAAGAGTTCATCGGTATCACTACCTCTTCATCATGATTTTTCAACACTCACATACATAGAGAAGCACGGGTGTGAATGGAAGAAAAGAAACAAGGAGACCACTGCTTTCACTAGCTCCAATTTTAGTTTTGTGTATCTTCCCAATAATGCCTTTTATTATTTAGATTCACGTATTGTTTCTTGAGAAAGGTTTCCATTGCCATGTATATGTCTACTTGACCTTCCAATACTGTTTCCCAGGAAACGGAGAGCTAAAGGAGTGTCTGTACCCTTTAAAGATCAACCATGCACAAATGTATTAGTAGTATCAAGAAGTACCACAATAATGCTTATATACAGTAGCCTACATGGTGTAGAGTGCTTCATATGTTGAAAAATCTATCATAATGATGAAGATATTGCAGTCGTTATAAATAATGGCTTGAATACAGGAAATAGAGATGGACATTCATAGAATTAAGAATTAGAGTACTAGAATGGTCATGAACCTTCTTATGATGGCGTTAAAGTCAGCCATTTTGGTCAGGGAGTTGGTCAACCATGGTTTGCCCGTGCTGCGAAAAGATATTGTGTAAAATAATGAATTTGAAGAATTTATCTGCACTGTATGTTTGTTAGTTTGATAGCCAGCCAGTTTTAGAGGAATGATTCCATTAATTTGTTTAATTGTCTGTATGCCAATATCCAAACAATGCAGTCCACAGCCATACGCTGGCGGAAATCAGTAGATGATAGAACTTAGAAAAGTTGTAAATGCAACAAGCACTGATACTGTATCAAATAATAGGGCGGCAGGTAGCCTAGCCGTTAGCGCAGTGTGATAGTAACCAAAAAGTCGCTGGTTTGAATACCCGACCCAACAAGGTGAAAAATGTGTCGATGTGCCCTTGAGCAAGGTATTTAACCCTAATTTGCTCCAGTGGCGCTGTACTACTATGGCTGATCCTGTAAACCAACACATTTCACTGCACCTATCAGCAAAATTTTAAAACATATTTTTTTAGATTTATTATATATACACTGTATACACAATAGCATGTTGACATGTTCTGTTCAAATATATTTTAGATGCTTTTTATACAAAAAAATGTATAAAATCTGTTTGAACAGTATTTATAATTATATGACAATATTTTAGTTTGACAATAATTCTAATACACAATTTATGATATATATCACATGCTTTACTTTATAAGTAAAATCAGGGTTATGACTCTAATTCCATGAATTCAATTAGACTGGTTTGGATTTCTCCCCGTCCAATATGGCATTTTCATCCCATTGTAGAACTTTTAGGATTTGTAACATAGCCCCTCTAGTAATCGAATAGGATCTCTATGTGGACATGTCAAACTGAATGAAAATGTCTAACTGTGACTTATTCTTTGTCTCGCAGGGCTACAATTACTGGATTTACTTCCAAAACTGAGGTAAGTTGAGTCTTTTGCAAAATACATTTTTATTTATTTCAAATATATATAAACTTTTTCGGAATAAGCAAATGCTCTGTGATGCACAGCACACCAATTTTCTTTC
This sequence comes from Oncorhynchus masou masou, assembly GCF_036934945.1. NCBI lineage: Eukaryota > Metazoa > Chordata > Actinopteri > Salmoniformes > Salmonidae > Oncorhynchus > Oncorhynchus masou. The sequence goes on along the minus strand of NC_088230.1, from coordinate 17,133,409 downwards.
ACACTACTACTTGTTTTTTCCTGTGGAAATACGTATTTGTGTATGTTTGTGTGTGTGTTACAGGGAGACGGATGATGTGGACCTGAACATCCAGTGTGAGACCTTTGAGGACACCATGGCATATGATGATGCTGAGATGGAGAGCATGTACGGAGGTATTGACATGAGCAGTCACCAGGAAGTCTTCGCCATACTCTTCACCAAAGTAAGCACCAATTAAGGGTGTATTTATTTGTAATTAAAACCCACAGCAGATAATACAAGTAATCTAACCCCCTCCCCTCGCTCCAGGTGAGTAGCTCCCCTGCCTCGGTGCAGTTGCTGTCCATCCTGCACGCGCTGTTGTTGTTGGGGCCGGAACACAGCGAGGTGTGGCTGGCCCTGGAGGCCCTGGCTGACCGTGCTAGTCTGCTGGCACAGGAACGTGAGTCTGAGATCAATCACCTTCATAGTCCATTAAAACATAATTTTCACCATTTATTTAGTGTGGCCATGTACGCTGGCATGTTTTGGCTGGTTTATATTATGTCATTCTGACATTGTCTGTGTGTGTGTGTGTGTTCTTTAGCTGAAGTTGACTCCGCCGAGCGCTTGATGGAACGTCTGGTGTCCTCCAAGGCTCAGCAAGGGTCACCTAAGGTCAAGGTCAAGACCACAGACAGGGGCGTTCAGATAGACCTGAGAGAAAGATTGACCGATCATTTGGTCGTCCTCGTTAAAGGATCTACCTCCCCTGTTGCCACTGCACCCCTCCCTCCTTCTCCTCCTCCACCACCACCACTACAAGGCATGGCAGCTTTCGGCACACCCCCACCCCAACCTCCACCCCCACCACTTCTTGGCTTCTCTGGGATGCTGCCCCCTCCCCCTCCTCTCCCCGGTCTCCTTCCTACCCAACCTCATCTACCAGGGATGGGGTATGGGAGTCCACCGCCTCCCCCACCCCTGCCTGGCATGGGTCCACCCCCACCACCACCCCTACCTGGCACAATGGGTCCCTGCCCACCACCACCACCACCACCCCTGCCTGGGATGGGTCCCCCACCACCACCACCCCTGCCTGGGATGGGTCCCCCACCACCACCACCCCTGCCTGGGATGGGTCCCCCACCCCCACCACCACTGCCTGGTATGGGCCCCCCACCTCCCCCTGGTGGTGGTGACATGATTATGGCCCAGAGTGTGCAGACGCTGGGCCGGTCCTACTATGCCCCTCCACCCAAGGCGGGCCGCTGCCCCACACTACGCATGAAGAAGCTCAACTGGCAGAAGCTGCCATCCAGAGTGGTGACTGGTAAGGGACCTGTCAGATTGTGTCACCATTGAATTAAACCAACAAATACAGTTGACCCTGACAAGTGCAAATTGGATACATTTCAACTCAAGAGTGTAGTGTATAAGTCATAATTCAAATACTGTATACCATTTTGTTCTTTTGCTCCAGACAGTCACTCCATGTGGACATCGGTACAGTCAGATTCTCTGGAGCCTGACTACTCCAGTATTGAGGAGCTCTTCTGTCTGCCAGTGACAGAGTCAAAGGCCAAAGGCAGCGCCCCTGCGGTCAAACAGGAGCCCAAAGAGGTAGAGAGAGTAATCAATGTGGTCTTACCCCATCCCATTAGACTTTGAAATGGCCTTATAATCTCACTCTCTCTTCTCCCTTCATCATTATTGTCATTTTCCTTAACACATCCCCTGTTTTAATTTCAAGCATCACACTTTTTCTCCATCAACAGATTTCTTTCATCGATGCCAAGAAAAATCTCAACCTGAACATATTCTTAAAACAATTCAGATGGTGAGTATTTTCAGGCAAGAAATATGAAGAAGAGAGTCTTAGTAAAGGAGGCAACACAAGAATTGATAGGTACTGCAGAAGAGTGTTGAAATACAGTGCTTTCAGAAAGTATTCGCATCCCTTGACTTTTTGTTGTGTTACAGACAGAATTTAAAATGGATGACATTTTATGTCACTGGCCTACACATACAACTCTATAATATCAAAGTGGAATGATGGTTTTTGAAATTTGTACAAATGAATTCAAAATGAACAGCTGAAATGTTTTGAGTCAATAAGTATTCAACTCATTGTAATGCCCGGGATGTAGTGGAGGAAGTAGTCAGACGCAGGAAACAGAGAGTTCAGAGTAGCGATACTTCTTTATTCTTTCACCACACAGGTGAAAACGACGCCACTCAAACAAATGCCCCAAAACACAGGGGAATTAAACAGTCCCGAACAACACACGTATACGCAAAACCGTGACTTACAGGCGTGCACTAGAGTACACATAAAACAATCCCGCACACCCAGCAGGCGGGCCGGCTGGATAATAAAGCCCAACAAATTAACCTAATTAAAACACAGGTGTAACTAATAAACAGACAAAGGGGAGGAAAAGGATCAGTGGCAGTTAGTAGGCCGGTGACGACGACCGCAGAGCGCCACCCAAACAGGAAGGGGAGCCACCTTCGGTAGGAGTCGTGACAGTTATGTCAAGCCTAAATAAGATCAGGAGTAAAAATGTGCTAAACAAGTCACATAATAAGTAGCATTGGACTCACTTTGTGTGCAATAATACTGTTTAACATGATTATTGTATGGCTACCTCACCTCTGTACACCACACATACAATTATCTGTAAGGTCCCTCAGTCAAGCAGTACATTTCAAACAGATTCAACCTCAAAGACCAGGGAGGGTTTCCAATGCTTCGCTTTGAAGGGCACCTATTGAAAAGAAGGAAGCCTGTACAGAATTAAAATATTTCAAAATATGCATCCTCTTTGCAATAAAGTAAATAAAGTAAGTTTTACTAAAGTAAAACTGCCAAAAATATGGCAAATAAATAACTTTATGTCCTGAATACAGGTTAAAGTCTGCCTGAAAGAGCCGCTAACCTAGCTAAGCTGCTAACGTTAGCCATAAAGCTAACAAAGTTAGTCCCAGATGAGTTTTTTCCAATGGGGCCCTCTTTGTCTGGAGAGGAAAATGAACGGTTCCAGCGCTGTAGGAGTTGTATCTATTATTCTGTGTTTTAGGACAAACTGGATCACTCAGAGTTACAATGCGGCAATTGTTTGCTTGTCGAAGATTATAGGCTTGAGGTGGCTTCCTTGATCCCGCAGGTAACCAGCCTACGTAAGAAATTGGGGAAAACGCAGAGTGAAATGTTTACCTTTTCTACACCGGTTGCTGGGTGGCTTCCGCATATGTTGGATGCATCTCCGTCTTGTCGTTTGTCATTATTGGACTGGCCGGTGTTGCCCGGAGTTTGTTCGCCAGGGGAGCCATCTCCTGCCTCTTCTCCCCAATCTGGTAGCGGAGTCAAAGGAGCACAGCAAGAGGAGAATGGCAATCAACATTGGTCGCATGTCACGAGCCGTGTAAGCCAAAGACAGCGGCCTGCTGCAAAGCAATACTACACTCCCAATGAGAGGCCTGGAGTAGATACAAACAACGAATAGTTTTGCCGCCCTGGGGCCTGATCTTCCTGCACCTTCGTTGCTGGGGTTACCTGTATCTGCAGCCGCTGTGCCTACTCCGTATGGGCTTCAGGCAGAAGTCATCACACTTTTTGATGTATTGTGACTGCAGTTTCCTCTGCTTGGAGCAACAGTGAAGTGGGCAGGGCAGTATGGATTTCTTCTCTTACATCTGCAAGCAGAGTCTGAACATCAGACAGGATGGCATTGTCTCCCTCAATCCGTGCAATGGCTACTGCTATAGGTTTCAGGAGTTTCAGGCTGCTTACCACTCTCCCACAAAATAAATCATCCAGGAGGATCCTCTTGATGGGGTTGTCCATATCGGCAGACTGTGATATGGACATTTCTTGGAGAGACTCCTTCCCCTCCAGGAGACTGTCAAACATGATGACAGCACCACCCCAACAGGTGTTGCTGGGCAGCTTCAATGTGGTGCTCTTATTCTTCTCACTTTGCTTGGTGAGGTAGCTTGATGTAACTTGATGACCCTTCACATACCTAACCATTTCCTTGGCTCTCTTGTAGAGTGTATCCATTGTTTTCAGTGCCATGATGTCCTTGGGTGGGTGTGATGTGAGGGTAGGACTCCTCCACTTTAGACCAAGCAGCATTGTCTGTGAAAATACCTTCTGTGGTCAAAGGTCATTGATGACTGCCTTTAGCTCACCTGCAATGTAGAGGCCAGTGTGTCTGTTGTACCTTGTGTCTGTGCACTTGTAGAATACTGGTTGAAGGGTGGAAATATAGTTCATTATTCCTTGCCCACGAACATTCGACCACCCATCAGAGATGATTGCAATATAGTATGCTTTCGCTATGATTTGCTTGACCTTCACTTGAACTATGTTGAACTATGCATCCAGCAAATTAGTAGATAAAATATGTCTGGTTGGAGGGGTGTATGCTGGGCGAAGAACATTCAGAAATCTCTTCCAATACACATTGCCTGTGAGCATCAGAGGTGAACCAGTTGCATACACAGCTCAAGCAAGACATTCGTCAGCATTTCTCTGCTACCGATAAGGTGTCTGATTCATAATGTTCACCTCAAATAGAAGTAGAGGGACTTTTGTCAGAGGCTGCTTGTTGTGAGCGCTGAGGGAACTTTATGCACTTGGCCAGATGATTCTGCATCTTTGTTGTATTCTTCACATATGATTTGGCACAGTATTTGCAAATGTACACAGCTTTTCTTTCTACATTAGCTGCAGTGAAATGTCTCCACACATCAGATAGTGCCCGTGGCATTTTCCTGTAAAGATCAGATTTTTTTTGTAAAAAACACCAAATAAACCCTATGTACAGATAAATAGTTAAGCAGTTAGATTAAACAACTCCTTTGTAAGATAAATGTTTTCAAATGAAACATGTATGGAAACAGGTGAATTAACACTTCTCATTTAGCAGGCTCAAACAAGCTAGATCCCACATGGTAGCAAAAACTAACTAGCAGAAATTGTTAGATAGAAATAATTTAAACACACTTTGCTGTAGTTTACTATTTACTAATTAAGAAAAAATAATGCATGTCAAATAAAATATATTCACATCACCGAGTTTTGTAATCAAAACTTACCAGAAAGAATGTAATCCTTGGCTTAGACAGTGTAGTAGTGTGGGCTCAATAGCATCTCATTAGGGTGGAAGATCTTAAGAATCAGCTGTACATGTGATGGAAGAGTGCACTGCACATGTGATGGAAGAATGCAGAGGGTTGCAATTCCATTGAATTGGGGATAGTTTAACCAAAATATGTCACAAGACCTAGAATTGCCTTAAAAAAGGTTCACTGTTATAAGCTTTTTTGAGGAATTTAATCAAAATTCACCAAATTCCAGGGCTTAAATTCCCATGGAAAATTTCGTACAAATTCCGGAAGTTTACTGGAAAGTTTCCAACCCTTTGCAACCCTAGTTGAGAGGGATGAGGCAAAAGGAATGGAAAATAATTCTGGCTGCACAACCGATTGGCAAATGTACTACAAATTGAGAAATCATGTGACAACTGAATAAATAGAAGAATAAACTACACTATGAAACAAAGATAAATAACAAAGAGTGATAGTAAAAAGCACCGTCAATGAAATGCTGGGAAAAAAGGCCAACTCAGCTTCATCATTCATTAAATCAGATGGCTCATTCATTACAAAACTGACTGATATTCCCAACTACTTTAATAATTTTTTCATTGGCAAACTTGCCAGCAACATGCCAGCCACAAACGCTGACACTACACATCCAAATATATCTGACCAAATTAGGAAAGACAAGAATTGTAATTTTGAATTCCTTAAAGTGAGTGTGGAAGAGGTGAAAAAAGTATTGTTGTCTATCAACAATGACAAGCCACCGGCCGGGGTCTGACAACTTGGATGGAAAATGACTGAGGATAATAGCGGACGATATTGCCAGTCCTATTTGCCATATCTTAAATTTATGCCTACTTGAAAGTGTGTGCCCTCATGCCCGGAGGGCAGCAAAAGTCATTCCGCTACCTAAGAATAGTAAAGCCCCCTTCACTGGCTCAAATAGCCCACCAATCATCCTGTTACCAACCCTTAGTAAAGTTTTGGAAAACATTGTGTTTGACCAGATACAGTTCTATTTTACAGTAAACAAATTTACAACAGACTTTCTGCACGCTTATAGGGAAGGTCATTCAACAAGCACAGCACTTACACAAATGACTGATGATTGGTTGAGAGAAATTGATAATAAAAAGATTGTGGGAGCCATTTTGTTAGAATTCAGTGAGTTTTTTGACATTATCCATCATACTCTGCTGCTGGAAAAACATATGTGTTATGGCTTTACACCCCCTGCTATATTGTGGATACAGATTTACCTGTCTAACAGAACACAGAAGGTTTTCTTTAATGGAAGCCTCTCCAACATAATCCAGGTAGAATCAGGAATTCCCCATGGCAGCTGTCTAAGCCCCATACTTTCTTTCAATCTTTACTAACGACATACCACTTGGCTTTGAGTAAAGCCATTGTGTCTGTGTATGCAGATGACTCAACACTATTATACACGTCAGCTACTACAGCAACTAAAATGACTGCAACACTAAACAAAGAGCTGCAGGTAGTTTCAGAATGGGAGGCAAGGAATAAGTTAGCCCTAAATATTTCAAAAACTAAATGCATTGTATTTGGGACAAATCATTGTGTAAATTTAGCAAGTTGAGGTGACTAAACTGCTTGGAGTAACCCTGTATTGTAAACTGTCATAGTCAAAACATATTGATACAACAGTAGCTAAGATGGGGAGAAGTCTGTCAATACTAAAGTGCTGCTCTGCTTTCTTGACAGCACTATTAACAAGGCAGGTCCTACAGGCTATAGTTTTGTCGCACCTAGACTACTGTTCAGTCTTGTTGTCAGGTGCCACAAAAAGGGACCTTTGAAAAGTATTAACATGTTGAAAAGCACTGAGCTGTCTGTTTAAAACAACTAGCACACAGTTCAGAAACCCATGCACACCCCACAAGACATGCCACCAATGGTCTCTTCACAGTCCCCAAGTCCAGAACAGACCATGGGAGGCGCACAGTTATACCCAGAGCCATGACAATATGGAACTATTCCACATCAGGTAACTGATGCAAGCAGTAGAATCATTGTTTTTAAAATACAGATAAAAATACACCTTCTGGAACAGCGGGGACTGTGAAGAAACACAAACATAGGCACAGTCACATGCATATATGCACATTATATTTGTGTTGATTTTGTGTTGTAGATATGTGGTACTGGAGTATGGGCCTGAGGGCACACACTTAATGTGTTGTGAATTCTGTAATGAATGTACTGTAATGCTTAAAAAAATTGTATAACTGCCTTAATTTTGCCAGACCCCAGGAAGAGTAGCTGCCGCCGTGGCATTAACTAATGGGGATCTTTAATAAATACAAATACAAAGTGTTATGTTTGCAGTAAATCCAACACATCACTGAGTACAACGGTTCATATTTTCAGGCATGGTGGTAGCTGCATCATGTTATGTCATTATGGGGTATTGTGTGTAGATGGGTGAGATAAAAAAATCAATTTAATACATTTTGAATTCAGGCTGTAACACAACTAAATGTGGAATAAGTCAAGGGGTATGAATACTTTCTGAAGACACTGTAATTTGTATGTCCCCTAACAGCTCACATGAGGACATTGTGGCCATGATCCAAAAAGGGGACCGCTCCAAGTTCGATGTGGAGGTGCTGAAACAGCTACAGAAGCTACAACCAGAGAAGCATGAGGTGCGTGCCGGCACAGGAATCCCTGCCAAGTTCATTGGTTAATTTCAAGCGGCCACACTGTATTTCTAGATCTAAATACATTTCCCGTTTTGATAGGGACATAGTATTGGGAACCAAATGTTTGTTGTCAGTTTATGTTCATAGAAAGGTTTTTTCCTTCCCACCACTCAGATGGATAACCTCACATCCTACCAGGGAGAGAGACAGAAGTTAGCTGGTGTGGACCAGTTTTATCTCCAGCTCCTAGCTGTTCCTTGGTAAAGTTCTCCACCTTTTTGCTGTTCACTGAGCTCGGACCAATTCACCCTGGATGTTGACCTTGGTTGTGTGTATGTGTTTGACCCCCAGCTATGCCCTGAGGATCGAGTGCATGTTGCTGTGTGAGGAGATCAGCTCAGTGTTACAGATGATGCAGCCTAAAGCCGAGCTGCTGGATGAGGCCTGTGAGAGTAAGTCCAGGCACCAGGCTGGCTGCCCTACCACTTTCATCACCCCTACGTCTAATTAAAATTCCTTTTATTTATTCTCTTTAATCGGTTATTATTTCAATCCTATAAGGTCTGAGGGTGAGCACTCGACTGCCAAGCTTCTGCAAGCTCATTCTGGACGTTGGAAACTTCCTTAACTACGTAAGAATCCATAACATTTGATGGCATATAGTACCAAACTCAGCAAAAAAAGAAACATCATCTCACTGTCAACTGCATTTATTTTCAGCAAACTTAACATGTGTAAATATTTGTATGAACATAAGATTCAACAACTGAGACAATAACTGAACAAGTTCCACAGACATGTGACTAACAGAAATGGAATAATGTGTCGTGTCCCTGAACAAAGGGGGGGAGGGGGTCAAAATCAAAAGTAACAGTCAGTATCTGGTGTGGCCACCAGCTGCATTAAGTACTGCAGTGCATCTCCTCCTCATGGACTGCACCAGATTTGTCAGTTCTTGCTGTGAGATGTTACCCCACTCTTCTACCAAGGCACCTGCAAGTTCCCAGACATTTCTGGGGGGATGGCCCTAGCCCACACCCTCCGATCCAACAGGTCCAAGACGTGCTCAATGGGATTGAGATCCGGGCTCTTCGCTGACACTCCTGTCTTGCAGGAAATCACGCACAGAACGAGAAGTATGGCTGGTGGCATTGTCATGCTGGAGGGTCATGTTAGGATGAGCCTGCAGGAGGGGTACCACATGAGTGAGGAGGATGTCTTCCCTGTAACGCACAGCGTTGAGATTGCCTGCAATGACATCAAGCTCAGTCCGATGATGTTGTGACACACCGCCCCAGACCATGACGGACCCGCCACCTCCAAATCGATCCCGCTCCAGAGTACAGGCCTTGGTGTAACGCTCACTCCTTCGACGATACACGTGAATCCGACCATCACCCCTGGTGAAACAAAACCGCAACTCGTCAGTGAAGAGCACTTTTTGCCAGTCCAATCTGGTCCAGCGACGGGGGTTTGTGCCTATAAGCAACGTTGTTGCCGGTGATGTCTGGTGAGGACCTACCTTACACCAGGCCTACAAGCCCTCAGTCCAGCCTTTCTCAGCCTAATGTGGACAGTCTGAGCACTGATGGAGTGATTGTGCATTCCTGGTGTAACTTGGGCAGTTGTTGTTGCCATCCTGTACCTGTCCCGCAGGTGTGATGTTCGTATGTACCGATCTTGTGCAGGTGTTGTTACACGTGGTCTACCACTGCGAGGACGATCAGCTGTTCGTCCTGTCTCCCTGTAACACTGTCTTAGGCGTCTCACAGTAAGGGCATTGGCCACGTCTGCAGAGTCAGTAGAAAGACCTCTTTAGTGTCCTACGTTTTCATAACTGTGACCTTAATTGTCTACCGTCTGTAAGCTGTTAGTGTCTTAATGACCGTTCCACAGGTGCATGTTCATTAATTGTTTATGGTTCATTGAACAAGCATGGGGAACAGTGTTTAAACAATTTACAAGGAAGATCTGTGAAGTTATTTGGATTTTTATGAAATATCTTTGAAAGACAGGGTCCTGAAAAAGGGACGTTTCTTTTTTTGCTGAGTTTATAACCAAACACAAAAAAGATGGTCTCACAACAACGTTGTTAGTTGTTAGTGAGAGAACTGTCTGTCTATCTCTGTTCTACAGGGGAGCCACACGGGGAATGCGGAGGGCTTCAAGATCGGAACCCTGCTAAAGCTCACTGAGACCAAGGCCAATAAAAGTCGCATAACTCTGCTCCACCACATCCTACAGGAGGCGGAGCAGAACCATGATGACCTGTTGAACCTTCCAGATGATTTGGAGATCTGTGAAAAAGCTGCTGGGTATTGGAAAAAGTTGTATACAACATTGTGGAGTCTAATCAAAGCTTGATACGGAGGCTATGCTAACCTTACCAAGTTTATTGTTTACTTCCACAGTGTGAATCTGGAGTCTATCCAGACAGAGGTGAGCTCGCTCATCAAGCGGTTGAAGGATTCAGAGAGGAAGGTGGCTTCCTCTTCTGTGGAGGACATCAAGGAGCAGTATCTAACGGCAATGCAGGTGGGTTGCAATACCTCTCCTCACCACCAGAGAGCAGGTGACTTTGTAGTTTCGCAAAAGCCCCCCTTTAATGGTTTTAGAGATTTGTGACTTCATCGTGATTGTTGCCAGATCAGAACTAAATAAATCCCCCTGAATTGGCTCTCTACTCTAGGGAAGCCTGGAGGCCTGCAGGGAGCTGGAGGAGAGGTTTTCCTCCATTGACAGGAAGAAGGAGGATCTGGCACTGTATCTGTGTGAGGACTCATCCCGTCTCTCTCTGGAGGAGCTGTTCAGCACTATAAAGACCTTCAGGGGACTCTTCATCAAAGCTCTCAAGGTGAAAGAAACAAATAACTACTGGACCTACTTCACCTATTGACGTTCCTATATAAAACCATTCAATTTAAGTATATCTTTCTGTGTTTATTCCACAAACCGGGTCATACCATTTTGACTGCATAGGTCCTCCAATTTTGTTCAGAGATTAAATACCACATTGCTATGGTTTCACATTTTGGATACCTACTGTTACTTTGTTTTCTCTTGCTTTTTTAAATCCCAGGACAATCAGACCCGCCGAGAGCAAGCCATTAAGGCAGAGAAGAGGAAGAAACAGCAGGAGGAGGAGGATTCCAAGCGACCAAGAGGGGATAACGGGAAGATAAGTGAGCCTAACCGCCAGCCAACACTCCAAATAACACTGTTACCTCAAGGCACTCCCTGGTTACTATAGTCATAACTCAATAGTGTCCCATTACCAACATCATAATCATACATGGATCATGTGTAGCTTCTGAAAGGGATTCTCCCTGGCTGTGTCTCAATAGTCTTCAGAAGATCCCTTTCCTCGTCTCCTCCTCCTTCACCTGCAGAAGAACTGGGGAGGTGAAAGCATTGCTCACAAAATAGAAGGTTTCCATTGCCTTTAACTGTCCAGTCTTTCAGTGCAGATTAAGGAAAGGAGACTAGGAAATTATGCCACTTTCTAAGGACAGTTGACACCTATAAGTGCATGTTTGATAATTGCAGTTCACCAGTCCAAATTCAAACGCACTACCAGAGCAGTGCATGTATCAGGGTGGACTGTTTTGAGATGAACCCTCTGTCCTTCAACCCCAGTTCGTAAAGCCCCCCCAGTCCAGGAAGAGGGCTGCATAATCGACCACCTGCTGTCTGACATCAGGAAGGGCTATGCACTGAGGAAGACCAGGCCCCGGGCCGACAGAACAAGCCTGCCCTCTGCAGACAAGAAAAGGGACAGCAGTCTGCCGGGTGAGTATGAGGATGGGACTGGCCATTGATTCTGCTGCTGCCTTGAGCTGTTTGAAAGATATTACTAACGCCCTGTCCAGAAACACCCTCTTACCTCTAAGTACTAGGCACTTGGGTAGATCTGAAAGGCTTGCATGTAGAATGTAGAAGAGGTTTGTAGAGGAGGTAAATGTAGTTAGTTGAGCTTTATGTTAATATCTATAATGAATAATTGTCCTTTCTCTCCTCCCCTAGAGCAGGGCACACAGCCTGAGGGATTGCCTGCTATAGATGCTAAAGATGGAGATGAAGTTGAAAAGGTGACATCACCCAATGACCAAAGACAACAAGACAGAGATTCAGTCGTAGGGGAGTCCTCATCCGGCCTCCCCACACACCCCTCACTCATTTCACGTTCACCCGAAACCTTAGGCCCCTCAGACCTCCATACCACCACCAACAAGGACCAGGGAACCTGTGATCACACACAGAGTGAGGACCTCAAACCTGGGATGGATTCCTTGGCTGACCGCCTGGTCGAGGAGGAGTCCCCAGAGGTGGAGAGGGTTAAGGCTGCTGATTCGGAGGTTGAGGATGTGAACAGGAATGCATTATCAGCTGGTGGGGATGTTCCAAAGAGCAGAGACACAGAGATAGATGGGAACCAGGAAAGTGGAGCTGATGGAAAGGGGTTAGAGGAGAGTCAATCATCAGAGTCCCCCTCAAACACAGCTGCTGGTGACGCAGAGCCCAAACCACAGGCACAGAAACGGGGGGATACTAAGAGACATAGAGAAGGTAATGTCTTCAGAACTAGCCTCATCTCGATAGAAAATTAACCATTCTTGCTTATCTTGATTTTTTTTGTCCTGTAAGGAAAACTTTGTTTCTTGTCTTTAATTCCCTAAAAACAGACATGGGCTTTGGAAAAGGCCACACTAAACCTAAAAAGAGTTGTGTGTTACATTGAGGTAGGTTCTCCTCCTTTCAGGCTTTTCAGACTCCCAGAAACACCATCCACTAACCCTGCATGGATCTAACCAGGTCATTGGTGGGGCGTCAGGTAACCTAGTGGTTAGAGCTTTGGACTAGTAACCGAAAGGTTGCAAGATCAAATCCCTGAGCTGATAAGGTAAACATCTGTCATTCTGCTCCTGAACAAGGCAGTTAACCCACTGTTCCTAGGCTGTTGTTGAAAATAAGAATTTGTTCTTAAAACTGACTTGCCTAGTTTAAAAATAAATGGGTGATTTTAGGGTCCTGTTTCACTGGTTTCCTTTCAATTCTGTGTCTTGTCCATCCTGCATATCCTTCCCCTTTCCTCGGTGACCTTTCATACACCAGTTACTGTTCCTGCTCCAACTCTCTTCCATGTCTGGGGGGTATGTGGTGTGGTTAGCCTGGCTGGCTATGTGTTGGTGCTTTATGGATGACTCCCAGGGGCTTTTTGTTGGTTGTATATTGTCTGTCAGCTAGCACTGGGTGGTTGGAGATTTGTAGGCTTGCCATCATTGGATCCCCCCCAGTACCCAAGGTGACCTTATGATGGGAGATGTGATACACCTCGCGCCTGGCGGAACGCATACCGACCTACTGAACACTGCAGGACCTCAGCCGAACTGTCCCTACCAACAACCACCACCACACACAAACACATGCACGTGCACACACACACACATACAGTAAATCATTGAATTAGATCAGATCTGGGCCAGTGGTTTTGTGGATCATTTCTAGGTTGTTATTGATTCACTCGGTTTGAGCAGCATTTTGTGTATGTTACATGTAGTGCCTAACAAGGAACAAGTCTCTATAAAAAATTACGTTGCATTTGATGTTAAGAACAACCCACTGGGCACAGACGCCATCTATTCCACGTTGGTTCAATGTAATTTCATTGAAATGGTGTGGAAACAACAATGATTCAACCAGTGTGAGCCCAGTGGGAACTTACTACTGCAAACTAATCATTTTTACCAGATTTTCCCCCATTTTTTGTTTCTTTTATGAATTTTTGCCCCCATTTTTATTTTATTTTATAAATGAACATGTCAGGGAAGCAATTTGTCGTCAGTGTGCTGTAAATCTTTGTCACGCTGCTAAGGGATGTTAAAATCACAGATGTCCGCTGAAGATGACATTCCTGTGGGGTCTATGGGTCTATTATCTTCTAACCGCCAGTGTGCAGTCTGGAGAGAGGGACTGCTATGGGTCTGACGCTCAGTACACATTCCTTGTTATGTAAACACTTGAGGCAGAAGTTGTCCTTATTCACAGATGACCATTTATCGTTAGGGCAATTCAAATATCTGACCCTAGATCAGTTGTTAGGGGACAATTCTACTGACTTCACCTGAACGTACACAGCTTCACTAAAATCCCACAACATCAAGCTTAACCTATATTTGTGTCCTTGTCTCCATTGTTTGGGGGTGCTTCCTTTCCATGCGCTCTCATCTTGTTGATTTACTTTACTTATTCCTTTCAGCTCCTAGTGTAGCAACGGGTCTCAACTGTCTATCGTCTTGTATTCTGGGTGAAATTAAATTAGCTATAGCTGTGTGGTTGGTATATGCAACAACACTGATTCTATCTTGTATCTCTATTTCTAGGTGGACGCAAGAAGAAGGACAAGGCCAAAGGCAAAAAGAAACAATGAATGTTGACGCCATCTTCCAGTGCTCCACCCCTGTCTGCCAAACAAATACTATGGTATACATTAACATTATACTGTACTTACAAATATCTATATCAGCCATGCATGTATTTCCTGCTTTTTTCAAAGGATTACCTAACAAACCTAGGTGATGCTTGTTTTTCAAAATGGAGACTTCCTTATTAACCCCCTATAGTGGGGTCTTTGTATGATTTACTACATCAATAACAGGATTTGACAATGATATGACAGGAACTGCTTTGCAACCAACCCCAGGAAGTATGGATGATGATGATGATGATGATGATGATAATGGGATCATTTGCATGTTACAATTTCATCATGGACATTCAATGTATTGGACACAATTTCATTGAAATATTATACATTATTTGACAAAAATCAACATGTCTATGTATAGAATGTTTCAATTTGATACTGAGACAAATGTTTACAGTAGGTCTACATGTTATGTTTACTTGTTGATACAGACTCTCGTTTCATTTGGCAAATAGAGGGCCCATCATTTAATTTGGCAAATAGAGGGCCTCTTTTGCCTACAGCCAAGCATTGTTGTAATGACTGTAATGAATATTGGTTCATGATCAGTTAGCCATTAAATATAAAGGTAACAGCATAGATAGACCATAATAATAAACTCACCTGTTTTTCCAGACACAACAATGTTATAGTGATAATTTGCTCTAGTCTGTTTTGTAACAGTTATTGTTTCTTATTGCACTCTGCATTAACACTGTCATTTAAAAAAGGCTATGCTAATCAGGGATTTAGTAGGCTATAAAAATACACTAAATACAATAAAATAATCTGATACACTCCCACGCATTTTTTTATTTGATTTCTCTATCTCGTTTATATGTGTGCTAATAGCTAGGGACAGTATGTTCACAGTCAAAATTGTTGCATATGACCGGTCCAGTGGTTTAACATAGTGTGCGAGTAGTTTCATCCAAACGAGACGAGCACTCGGAGAATGATTAGGCCTACACTATATGAATTCTCATTGGCTCTCGCTTTCGTGGTAGTCTTGACCAACGGATAAGGGTCTGGCGGTAAATGTAGACACGAGATCATGTGCGGTCTAGACTACGGTTGGTGTACCCTCTCGTAATTAGGCGGCAAACCCGTTTTTGGTTAGACAGAATTCTTCTTGAGCACTGAGGGGACATTTTTCTCATCACATACGAGTTGTCATTTTACTGCGAGCAGTGCGCTGGCGTAGGATAAATATGTCTCACAAAAGTTGTTATACAAACCCTGGCACAGGGGGGAAGCGACCTCGAAACGACAAGGGGAACAAGGTGACAGTTGTACTTGGTGCACAATGGGGCGATGAAGGGATGGGGAAAGTGGTGGATTTGTTGGCGACAGAGTCGGACATCATTTGCAGATGCCAGGTGAGGAAATAAAATACATAAAGAAATGTACTCTGTACTCATTGTTATACGTGTCTGCGTTTTTCTTTATTTGAGAAGTTTACACTTGCAAGACCTTTATGTTTATTTGGACACATTGTTTTACGCACCTGTTAACAATTCCAGCTGCTCTGCTGTGCATCTCTATGCAATGTCAGTCAGTGTAAAGTAGGTGCCATTGTGAAAACTGTATCTATTGATTCATAGTGCCTTAACGTTAATTTTGTTTCCAGGCGCATGAGAGAAAGCAGATTGGGCATTAACTATTTCAACGCAGCACCGTGAAATGTTGGGTTGAAAGACCCTGTGTTTATTCAAGGAAATACCTGTCTGTTGTAACATGAACCCGGCTCAACAGGAGTTAGGAGCTCTTTTTATGTGCTTAAGGGCTCTTTATATTTGCTTAAGGGCTAGGGCCCTTTTTTCAGAATTTCTGCCTGACTGACGTGCCCAGGACCAGCCATGATATGCATATAATTGGTACCATTGGATAGAAAACACTTTGACGTTTGTAGAATGTTAAAATAATGTATGAGACTATAACATAATTGATATGGTAGCCGAAAATCCCATGCTCTTTCAATGGAAAGCTATGGGTCCGATGCAATTCCAGCTTCCAGAATGCAATTCCCAAGGCTTCCACTAGATGTCAACTCTTTGTTCAAGGTTTCGGGCTTGTTTCTTCCAAAACGAGGAAGAATTTTGAGTTTTGGTACAAGGAGTCACAGTTGGAAATGAGTCTGTGGGTGCACACTTGCCAATTTTACTTTTCTATTGAACATTCTTCTTTCCGTATGAAATATTATAGTTTAATTTGATTTTAGGGTACCTGAGGATTGATTAGAAACGTAGTTTGGCTTGCTTTCACAAAGCGCTTTAGCGGTAGCTTTTTGGACTCCTTTGTCTGCATGTTGAACGAGTGGATTACTGAAATCGATGGTGCCAACTAAACAAACTTTTTGGGATATAACAAAACGACCATTACTATTTCCTACATTGTAGAATAATAGTGAAGACATCAATAGTATGAAATAACACATATGGAATCACATAGTAACCAAAAAAGTGTTAAACAAATCAAAATATATTTTACTTTTAACATTCTTCAAAGTAGCCACCCTTTGTCTTGATGACAGCTTTGCACACTCTTGGCATTCTCTCAACCAGCTTCACCTGGAAAAATGCTTTTCCAACCGTCTTAATGGACTTCCCACATATGCTGAGCACTTGTTGGATGCTCTTCCTTCACTCTGCCGTCCAACTCATCCCAAACAATCTCATTTGGGTTGATTGTGAAGGCCAGGTCATCTGATGCAGCACTCCATCACTCTCCTTCTTGGTAAAATAGCCCTTACACAGCCTGGAGGTGTGATGGGTCATTGTCCTGTTGAAAAACAAGTGATAGTCCCATGAAGCGCAAACCAGATGTGATGGCGTATCACTGCAGAAGGCTGTGGTAGCCATGATGGTTAAGTATAGAGGTCGACCGATTATTATTTTCCAATACCGATTATTGGAGGACCAAAAAAAGCCGATACCGATTAATCGGACGATTTAAAAAAAATGTATTTGTAATAATGACAATTACAACAATACTGAATGAACACTTATTTTAACTTAATATAATACATCTATGAAAATCAATTTAGCCTCAAACAAATAATGAAACATGTTCAATTTGGTTTAGATAATGCAAAAACAAAGTGTTGGAGAAGTAAAAGTGCAATGTGTGCCCTGTAAGAAAGCTAACGTTTGAGTTCCTTGCTCAGAACATGAGAACATTTGAAAGTTGGTGGTTCCTTTTAACATGAGACTTCAATATTCCAAGGTAAGAGGTGTTAGGTTGTAGTTAATATAGTATTTATAGGACTATTTCTCTCTATACCAATTGTATTTCATATACCTTTGACTATTGGATGTCCTAATAGGCACTATAGTATTGCCAGTGTAACAGTGTAGCTTCCGTCCCTTTCCTCGGCCCTACCTGGGCTTGAACCAGGAACACATCGACAACAGCCACACTCGAAGCAGCGTTACCCATCGTTCCACAAAAGCCAAGGCCGTTGCAGAGCAAGGGGAATAACTACTTCAAGTCTCAGAGCGAGTGACGTTTGAAACTATTACGTTTGAAGCTATTAGCGCACACCCAGCTAACTAGCTAGACATGTCACATGGGTTACACCAGCCATTAGGCTGATAGGCTTGAAGTCATAAACAGCGCTGTGCTTGGGAAGAGCTGCTGGCAAAACACACAAAAGTGCTGTTTGAATGAATGCTTACCAGCCTGCTGCTGCCTACCATCACTCAGTCAGACTGCTCTATCAAGTCATAGACTTAATTATAACATACTAACACACAGATATACAAGCTTTTGTTCATTAATATGGTCGAATCCGGAAACTATCATTTCGAAAACAAAACGTTTATTATTTCAGTGAAATACGGAACCGTTCGGTATTTTATCTAACGGGTGGCATCCCTAAGTCTAAATATTCTTGTAACATTGCACAACCTTCAATGTTATGTCATAATTACGTAAAATTCTGTCAAATTAGTTCGCAATGAGCCAGGCGGCCCAAACTGTTGCATATACCCTGACTCTGCGTGCAATGAACGCAAGAGAAATGACACAATTTCACCCGGTTAATATTGCCTACTAACCTGGATTACTTTTAGCTAAATATGCAGGTTTAAAAATATATACTTCTGTGTATTGATTTTAAGAAAGGCATTGATGTTTATGGTTAGGTACAGTCGTCCAATGATTGTGCTTTTTTCGCAAATTCGCTGTTGTTAAATCACCCCCCAGCGTTGCATCGATTATATGCAACGCAGGACACGCTAGATAAACTAGTAATATCATCAACCATGTGTAGTTATAACTAGTGATTATGATTGATTGATTGTTTTTTATAAGATAAGTTTAATGCTAGCTAGCAACTTACCTTGGCTTCTACTGCATTCGTGTAACAGGCAGGCTCCTCGTGGAGTGCAATGAGAGGCAGGTGGTTAAAGCGTTGGACTAGTTAACTGTAAGTTTGCAAGATTGGTTCTCCGAACTGACAAGGTCGAAAATCTGTCATTCTGCCCCTGAACAAGGCAGTTAACCCACCGTTCCTAGGCTGTCATTGAAAATAAGAATGTGTTCTTAACTGACTTGCCTAGTTAAATAAAGGTATAACAAAATTAAATTAAAAAAATCGGTGCCCAAAAATACAGATTTCCGATTGTTATGAAAACTTGAAATCGGCCCTAATTAATTGGCCATTCCGATTAATCGGTCAACCTCTAGTTAAGTATGCCTTGAATTCTAAATAAATCACAAACCGTGTCACCAGCAAAACATCCACACACCATCACACCTCCTCCTCCATGCTTCACGTTGGGAACTATACATGCGGAGATCATCCTTTCACTTACTCTGTGTCTCACAAAAGCACGGCGGTTGAAACCAAAAATCTCAAATTTGGACTCATCAGACCAAAGGACAGATTTCCACTGGTCTAATGTCTATTGCTCGTGTTTCTTGGCCCAAGCAAGTCTCTTCTTATTATTGGTGTCCTTTGGTAGTGGTTTCTTTGCAACAATTCGACCATGAAGGCCTGATTAATGCAGATTCTCCTCTGAACAGTTGATGTTGAGATGTGTCTGTTACTTGAACTCTGTGAAGCATTTATTTGGTCTGCAATCTGAGGTGCAGTTAACTCTAATGAGCTTATCCTCTGCAGCAGAGGTAACTCTGGGTATTTCTTTTGTGTCATCATATCACTTGATGGTTTTTGCGACTGCACTTGAAGAAACGTTCAAAGTTCTTGAAATTTTCCTCATTGATTGACCTTCATGTCTTAAAGTAATGTTTCTCTTTGCTTATTTGAGCTGTTCTTTCCATAATATGGCCTTGGCCGTTTACCAAATAGGGCTATCTTCTGTATACCACCCTTACCTTGTCAACACAACTGATTGGCTCAAACGCATTAAGAAGGGAAAAAAATCCAATTAATTGAAATGCATTCCAGGTGACTACCTCATGCAGCTGGTTGAGAGAATGCCAAGAGTGTTCAAAGCTGTCATCAAGGCAAAGGGTGGCTACTTTGAAGAATCTCAAAAATAAAATACACTTTTTTGGTTACTACATGATTCCGTGTGTGTTATTTCATAGTTTTGATGTCTTCACTATTATTCTACAATGTAGAAAATAGTCCAAATAAAGATGAAACCCTGCAATGAGTAGGTGTGTCCAAACTTTTGACTGGTACTGTATGTAAAAATCATATCAAATCGCATCTATTTTTACACAAAACATCCCTTCTGTCTCTGCAGGCAATGGTGTGGTCATTCATCTGCCAGGCTTGTTAGAAGAAGCGGAAAAAAAATGAAAAGAAAGGTTGGAAGATTCAGATATCAGTGTTAAGTGGAGTAATTAGCCTATAGTTTGTCTTAGAATGTTCACATTGATAATCTATTTAGAAAGGAACAGCAGTCAGCACATGAGAGGACAGAGTGAGTTTGCCTCACTAATTTATGTTTCCTTCCCACAGGCCTTAAAGACTGGGAGAATAGACTGATCATCTCAGACAGGGCCCACATTGGTAACTAACTGTCTCATGGGAAAACAGCTGCATTTAAAAGAGAGGGCAAAGGACATGTAGTTCAGATAGCACTTAAAACAGACAAACAAGCACAGTAAAGGATGTGATTATTGCTGATTGTTCGCAAATCAATTGCTAATTGATGTATATGTTTGTACTTCATGTCGTTGGTGTTGTGACAACAGTTTGTCAACAGTTGTGGCAAATAATTATAGAACATGGAGATACATTTATCCCATAGACTCTCATGTTGCTCACATGTTCCAATGACACGTTATGCTGTTGTGTTTATGTGTCCATGGCGTGAAATAACCTGTTTACCCTTTGGACAGTGTTTGACTTCCACCAGGCAGTCGACGGGCTCCAGGAGGTACAGAGACAAGCACAGGACGGGATAAAGTAAGAACAGTAAATTACACCTTTTTCTGCAGGGCTCAAACAACACTACTAAAGCCTGCAGGTGTAATGCATTGAGATTCATTAGTTATGCCAGTGGTGGAAAAAGTACACAATTGCATTACTTGAGTAAAGTTAAGATACCTTAACAGAAAATGACTCAAGTAAAAGTGAAAGTCAGCCAATAAAATACTACTTGAGTAAAAGTCTAAAAGTATTTGGTTTTGAATTTACAGTACGTAAGTATGAAATGTAAATGTAATTGCTCAACTACACTTACTGTAGGTATCAAAAGTAAAAGTATACATCATTTCAAATTCCTTATATTAAGCAAACCAGATGGAACAAATTTCTTGTTTTTATAATTTACCTATATCCAGAGGAACACTCCAACACTCAGGCATAATTTACAAACTAAGCATTTGTGTTTAGTGAATCCGCCAGTTCAGAGACAGTAGGGATGAGCAGGGATGTTCTCTTGATAAGTGCCTGAATTGGACCATTTTTTCTGTACTGCTAAGCATGAATAATGTAACGAGTACTTCTGGGTGTCAGGGAAAATGTATGAAGTAAATAGTACATTATTTTCTTTAGGAATGTAGTGCAGTAAAAGTTGTCAAAAATATAAATAGTAAAGTTAAGTGCAGATACCCCAGAAGACAAACATAATTAGTACTTACATGACACCACTGAATAATGCATTGTAAGACTTGTCATGAATCATGATTCATTACAAAGGCACACAACGCTTGTAATGTCCTATTAAGCATTACCTGCAGGCTTTAAGCAAAGTGTTACCAGATTAAGTGTTTTATTAGCATTCCTGTAGTGTTGAAATAGTATTTTCCTCAATTCTAGTGTTATAATTCAACATTTACTTCATGCAGTATTGGAACCACAAAGAAAGGCATCGGACCGACCTACTCTAGCAAAGCGTCACGTACAGGGCTGCGTATCTGTGACCTTCTAGATGATTTCAAAGACTTTTCTACGAGGTAAGGTTATGGGGAGGACCTGTTGGCATTTGGCTATCTGGACAATAGCAACATTTATTATGAAAATAACAGTATATTCATGTTCTTCTGATGGTTACTTGGTTCTAGGTTCAAGAACCTTTCTCAGCAGTACCAGGCCATGTTCCCCACACTGGTGGTAGATGTTGACGGTCAGCTGAACAAATTAAAGGTGAGTTTCATGAAGTGCACTTTTTTACGTGTTTGTTTGTGTACACTATGTGTTGACATGGCGATGGGGTAAACAACCCCCCTCAGCTAGTAGAAAAAGTCTGTCTGAATTGGGCATACTCCTAACTCATCATAATCATCATCACCCCATAATGACCCTGAAATGCACCACATCATGGGGTGATGTCTAAATTTAGCATCGGAGAAGCAGATGACAATTACAGTAGCTCTGCTCTCATGATCCATCTATCCATACAGTATAAACAAATCTCACCTATGCACTCTGTCTAACCTTTTAGGAGTATGCTGAGCGGATAAGACCCATGGTGCGAGACGGTGTCTATTTCATGTACGACGCTATTAATGGACCCCCTAAGAAGATTCTGGTGGAGGGCGCGAACGCTGCCCTGCTTGACATTGACTTTGGTAAGGAAATACTATACTCCCCTATGGCTGACCTTACGAGGTGGGTATAGATGCATGAATATGAGTAAGCACTGTTGGCCCGAGAATCATGGTATGTTCATAGGCATGGTATGTATCCTTAGAGTAGGTTTGTGTTTGGGTCTACACAGTCCTTGTTTACACCTGTTGACACCACATATAGTCATTATAATGGAATAAGGACATTTCAAAAGTAGACATTGCCCGATAGCCTCCTGGATGTGCACCAGACCCAGAACTATCACAAATGCATTCCTTTAAAATGTTGCACTCGTCTCCCAGGTACATACCCATTTGTGACATCATCAAACTGCACCGTGGGTGGTGTGTGTACAGGACTGGGCATCCCCCCTCTGAACATTGGTGATGTGTACGGGGTTGTGAAGGCCTACAGCACTAGGGTGGGCATCGGGGCGTTCCCCACAGAACAACTCAATGTGAGTCGAACCCCAAACATGATACATTAAATACAAATTAGAGGAGATCTATATTGTAGAACATGATGTTAGAATTCAACTCGAAGTAGTCAAGTCTACACAGAATAGAGTAGTTGATTGCTCAGACCAGCTTCTCTGCAGTCATCCGTTCTTACAGGAGGTTGGGGAGCTGCTGCAGACGCGGGGCCATGAGGTGGGCGTGACCACAGGGAGGAAACGACGCTGTGGTTGGCTGGATCTGGTCATCCTGCGTTACGCCAATTTGATAAACGGATTCACGGCGTGAGTTTCACTGCAGGGTTTGCCCTGCCCTACGGTTGTGCAGTCCTGTATTTTTAATAGAAAAGTTGGGCTACTTTGCCACCTAGTGGATCTTATTGGGAACTTTAAGCTTAGATGCCATTTTTTAATTACATTTTCATTTTTTATTTAGAGATATATGTTAGGTTTTTATCCTGTTTTTTTTCAATAACAGGTTTGCATTAACCAAACTTGATATCCTTGATGTGATGGATGAAATCAAAGTGGGAGTGTCTTATAAACTTCCCAGGTAAGACTGACTGTCTACAAGTGTACATATTCACTTCATACATGTATACGTGGTGAATCAAACAAAGAAGATGATGTTGGCGTTATAAGATTCATTTGGAAATTGTTAACACGAAACCTTTCTCTATATCCTGTATGACCCATGTCCCCTCAGCTAACATGGACGTCCTGCAGAAAGTGGAGGTGGAGTACGAGAAACTGCCTGGCTGGAAGAGTGACACCTCAGCCTGTAGGAAGTGGGAAGATCTGCCAGGCAAAGCCCAGAACTACATTCGCTTTGTGGAGAACCACGTTGGTGTACCCAGTAAGTATTCTCTTCCAAATGCAGGACTTACATGTTATTTTAAAATTCAATAAATCAATACGGAATCAACTTTTTCTCTTTCCAGTCAAATGGGTTGGAGTGGGCAAGGCCATGGAGTCTATGATCCAGATGTTCTAGAACACAACAAGACCTTTGTCCTTCTTCTCTCCATGAAGGTGAATTGAGGTGGTATGGCTTTATCTTCTCTGGTCAGATTTCTTCTGTTCTTCTGTGCAGCAGCTGCACAGACCCCAACTCCTGGACTAACAAACAGGTTCAAATGAGAGTTTGTGCAACCACCATGCTCTACTATACATGCAACCACCATGCTCTACTATACATGCAACCACCATGCTCTACTATAAATGGTTCAAAAAAGCACAGCAACGTGAGCAAATAATAGTTATATTGATTGTGTCACAGTAGTTCTTCTCTGTTGAAATTTACAAACCATGAAATTGTCTTAGGTGAGTTCAAATAGACTTGTTTCTGTTCCAATTCCGTTCTTTGCACTGATCCAGCATGTTCGTCTTTTGTTGAATATTGTTTTGATTTGATATTGCCGTCATGTCAGCTAACCTACGTTGTTTAGACTTGAATTAACATTGGCCAATATCTGATGTCTAATATAGTACTTGCATGCTAGAACTACAGTTGATATGTCAAACTATTTTGAACAATGCAATGTGCAATGGCCAGAAGTAGGTAGTTGTATGACATGTTGTTGTCAAGGTGGAAGTCATGTGTCCAGATACAGTACTTGTCCATGAACTGAAGTGCAATACTGTGTTTTGCTGTCCACACTATGTTGAAAAATCACAGGGATCCTGTTCTTTGCTTCTGTGACACATTTGGTTATATAAAACAAATGTATTGTTGTAGCAATTAGAGCTCGGTTTCTATGGATCTTTCTGCCAGTCAAATTGATTTTTCCCCCAGTAATAGTATGTCCCCCATTGACACTGTACTGTAACAGCTAAGAAATGACACTGTGATACCCCAAAAGTTTTCTAGGGCAACACTTTTACAAGTGGAAATCTGATATGCAAATAAATCTGCTACATCACATACATTGATCTGTTGTGTATTATCTATGTTTTGCTTGTCTAGTTTGAGAAACAGATGCCTCACATGTCCTCAACTGGCAGCGTCATTAAATAGTACCCGCAAAACACCAGTCTCAACGTCAACAAGTGAAGAGGCGACTCTGGGACATCTGTTTCTCAAACTAGACACTCTAATGTACTTGTCCTCTTACTCAGTTGTGTACCGGGGCCTCCCATTTCTCTTCTATTCTGGGTAGATCCAGTTTGCGCTGTTCTGTAAGGGGAGTAGTACACAGCGTTGTACGAGATCTTCAGTTTCTTGGCAATTTCTCGCATGGAATAGCCATCATTTCTCAGAGCAAGAATAGACTGATGAGTTTCAGAAAAAAGGTCTTTGTTTCTGGCCATTTTCATCCTGTAATCGAACCCACAAATGCTGATGCTCCAGATACTCAACCAGTCTAAAGAAGGCCAGTTTTATTGCTTCTTTAATCAGAACAACAGTTTTCAGCTGTGCTAACATAATTGCAAAAGGGTTTTCTAATGATAAATTAGCCTTTAAAATTATAAACTTGGATTAGCTAACACAATGTGCTATTGGAACACAGGAGTGATGGTTGCTGATACTGTGCCTCTGTAAGCCTATGTAGATATTCCATTAAAAAATCTGCTGTTTCCAGCTACAATAGTCATTTACAACATTAACAATATCTACACTGTCCTTCTGATCAATTTGATGCTATTTTAATGGGAAAAAAATAAGCTTTTCTATCAAAAACAAGGACATTTCTAAGTGACCCCAAACTTTTGAACGGTAGTGTACATCTCTGGCTCACCCCTCTGTCAAGAAAAGATAACAGTAGGCACAACTCTGGCGAATACTGGGGAATTGACATCATGTACCGCACTGGATTATTTAAATTGGCTGCATATCTCTACAGTCTGAAGAGGTTTCCTCTTTCTATCTCCTTACCTTTATCTACACCATTCTGAGAACACAATAGGTGGACATAATACATAGGAAAATGTCATTCAAGGGACTTTCTTTCCACCTGTCAGAACCTGAAATCCCTCTATTTATTTGGCATCGATGTGGATAGTAACCTGCTGGTGAGTCAGTGGTGATGGGAACATTGTCTCTATTTAGTCTCATCAGACAGGCCGGTACAACTGCACCGCCATTCACTGCTGAAATAGTGGCAATGAGGCTCCTGTTTGGCCATTTCAGGTTATCAGATTAAGACCCTTTGAAATTAAATCACAGCCACTTGTCCCTTTTACCACACCTGGTCCCCATTACCCTCCCACCTGCTCTTGAGTGTCACCCCAGAAGGCCACCGCCACCCGCTGTCACTTCCCTGAAAATAGCCAGAGACCGTGACCCAGGGATGGGCTGTGTCATTCGAAGGTTAGAGCATATTAGATACAGGCCTGCTGGAGTTTCTCATCCGGTTAGCAGGGGGCCATCGTGTCTCTTTTACTGACATTAAATCCATAGTTGCTGTGAGAAAATGTTCCTGGAACTGTGTCCCTGTAGGGGGAACAGGAGGTATTTTCACCTGTTTCGCTACTTAACATCTCTTCCTCTACTTGTACATTTATATTGATGTGTTTGTGCCTTCTTTTCTGGAGGTTTGTTCTTATACCTGTTGTGTTCCTCTGGTCCAGCAGGAGCCAATACTAACGTAATGTTGAAGCGAGGTCATATCTTTGCTTCTGGCTTTATACTGGCTGTTGGATAACTTTTAATTACCGATATTGAGGAGGATGTCCACGTTCTTTATTTCTTGTAATGTAATTTACAACAGGCTAGAGTCTGGGTGGCAGACGCACCTCAGAGAGATATGTACGATCTAAAATGGCTCTGATTTCAAACAAAGTCATTAAATCCCACATAGAACTTGGACCAGTTGAAGCACAATACTTAAATTGAGGTGAATTACATTGCAATTACTTTAGATTGTAGGTGCATTACTATTACATTGTTGTTGTAGATTGATACTGTAGGTGTGGCTCAATTACAATAACCTTCCCAGTAGGACCCTCACTATAAGTGGGCAACACAGCAAAGACAGATTGGGCTTGAAGAGAAAAGGTGCTGTGTGTGGCTTTCTTTCACAGACTGGCACTCAGCATTTTGCACAGTAGGGGTGTCGCTGTCTTCTGTCACACCATCTGCCTCCAATTCTGCTGTTGCTCTATCTTTCTATTCACCTCACATTCTTCCCCTCTCTCTTGCTTTCTCTCTTTCTCACTCTCCCTCTTGCTTTCTCTTTCTTGCTTTCTGCCCCCCCCCCTCTATCTCTTGCTTTCTCTCGTTCTTTCTCTCTTTGCTTCATCTGGGAAAACATCCAGTCATAATAACACTCAAAGACCTGACAGATATTAGTGAAAAATAATTTGTTGCAGCTTGAGTTAAAACATACAGTAACCATACTGTGGTTTTGCCATGGAAATTCCTTTTTGAAGAGGTAGCAGTGTGTAAAAGTGAAAGCTGTGGTCAATTAAAGTGTTAAATGACACCTATAACAGTTCTCGGCAGGTGTCTGTTGCCTTGGGCAATACCGTATTTCTCTTTTAGAAGAAAACAAAACCTTGCATCACGAAATGTGTCATCACAAAGACCCAAGGGAGTAATGGTTATCTTCTCATTAATTAGATTTAAGAGCTCTATTTTTTCTGGCTGTGTGTAATTGTAAGAAAAACACTTCAGGGGAGAAGAAGGTGCCAGATGCTTTGGCAATCTGACCTTTGCTTTGTTGGGCTGATTCTTACCGAAAAGAAAAAAATATATATATACACAATGCATTCAAAAAGTATTGAGACCCCTTCACTTTTTCCATATTTTGTTACGTTACAGCCTTAAATTGTTTCCCCCCACATCAATCTACACACAATACCCCATAATGACAAACAAAACCAGATTTAGGCATTTTTACAAATTTATTAAAAAATGCACTGCTCAAAAAAATAAAGGGAACACTTAAACAACACAATGTAACTCCAAGTCAATCACACTTCTGTGAAATCAAACTGTCCACTTAGGAAGCAACACCGATTGACAATAAATTTCACATGCTGTTGTGCAAATGGAATAGACAACAGGTGGAAATTATAGGCAATTAGCAAGACACACCCAATAAAGGAGTGGTTCTGCAGGTGGTGACCACAGACCACTTCTCAGTTCCTATGCTTCCTGGCTGATGTTTTGGTCACTTTTGAATGCTGGCGGTGCTTTAGTGGTAGCATGAGACGGAGTCTACAACCCACACAAGTGGCTCAGGTAGTGCAGCTCATCCAGGATGGCACATCAATGCGAGCTGTGGCAAGAAGGTTTGCTGTGTGTGTCAGCGTAGTGTCCAGAGCATGGAGGCGCTACCAGGAGACAGGCCAGTACATCAGGAGACGTGGAGGAGGCCGTAGGAGGGCAACAACCCAGCAGCAGGACCGCTACCTTCGCCTTTGGGCAAGGAGGAGCAGGAGGAGCACTGCCAGAGCCCTGCAAAATGACCTCCAGCAGGCCACAAATGTGCATGTGTCTGCTCAAACGGTCAGAAACAGACTCCATGAGGGTGGTATTAGGGCCCGACGTCCACAGGTGGTGGTTGTACTTACAGCCCAACACCGTGCAGGACGTTTGGCATTTGCCAGAGAACACCAAGATTGGCAAATTTGCCACTGGCGCCCTGTGCTCTTCACAGATGAAAGCAGGTTCACACTGAGCACATGTGACAGACGTGACAGAGTCTGGAGACACCGTGAAGAACGTTCTGCTGCCTGCAACATCCTCCAGCATGACCGGTTTGGCGGTGGGTCAGTCATGGTGTGGGGTGGCATTTCTTTGGGGGGCCGCACAGTCCTCCATGTGCTCACCAGAGGTAGCCTGACTGCCATTAGGTACCGAGATGAGATCCTCAGACCCCTTGTGAGACCATATGCTGGTGTGGTTGGCCCTGGGTTCCTCCTAATGCAAGACAATGCTAGACCTCATGTGGCTGGAGTGTGTCAGCAGTTCCTGCAAGAGGAAGGCATTGATGCTATGGACTGGCCCGCCCGTTCCCCAGACCTGAATCCAATTGAGCACATCTGGGACATCATGTCTCGCTCCATCCACCAAAGCCATGTTGCACCACAGACTGTCCAGGAGTTGGCGGATGCTTTAGTCCAGGTCTGGGAGGAGATCCCTCAGGAGACCATCCGGCACCTCATCAGGAGCATGCCCAGGCGTTGTAGGGAGGTCATACAGGCACGTGGAGGCCACACACACTACTGAGCCTCATTTTGACTTGTTTTAAGGACATTACATCAAAGTTGGATCAGCCTGTAGTGTGGTATTCCACTTTAGTTTTGAGTGTGACTCCAAATCCAGACCTACATGGGTTGATAAATTTGATTTCCATTGATGATTTTTGTGGGATTTTGTTGTCAGCACATTCAACTATGTAAAGAAAAAAGTATTTAATAATAATATTTCATTCATTCAGATCTAGGATGTGTTATTTTAGTGTTCCCTTAATTTTTTTGAGCAGTGTATATAAAAATATATAATTTACATAATTATTCAGGCCCTTTACTCAGTACTTTGTTGATGCACCTATGACAGCGATTACAGTCATGAGACTTCTTGAATATGACGCAACAAGCTTGGCACACCTGTATTTGGGGACTTTCTCCCATTCTCCTCTGCAGATCCTCTCAACCTCAGTCAGTTTGAATGGCAGCACAGCTATTTTCCGGTCTCTCTAGAGATATTCAATTGGGTTCAAGTTCAGGCTCTGGCAGGGCCACTCAAAGACCTGTTGGAAGGTGAACCTTCGCCCCAGTCTGAGGTCCTGAGCGCTCTGGAGCAGGTTATCATCAAGGATCTCTCTGTACTTTGCTCTGTACATCTTTCCCTCGATTCTGACTAGTTTCCCAGTTCCTGCCGCTGAAAAACATCCCCACAAGATGATGCTGCCACCACTATGCTTCACTGTAGGAATGGTATTGTCCAGGTGATGAGCGGTGCCTGGTTTCTTCCAGACGTGACGCTTGGCATTCAGACCAAAGAGTTCAAGCAGAGAATCTTGTTTCTCATGATCTGAGAGTCCTTTATGTGCCTCTTGGCAAACTTCTAGCGGGCTGTAATATGTCTTTTGTTGAGGAGTGGCTTCCGTCTGGCCACTCTACCATAAAGGCCTGATTGGTGGAGTGCTGCAGAGATGGTTGTCCTTCTGGAAGGTTCCACAGAGGAACTCGGGAGCTCTGTCAGAGTGACCATCAGGTTCTTCTCCCCTGATTGGCAGATCTAGGAAGAGTCTTGGTGGTTCCAAACTTATTCCATTTAAGAATGATGTAGGCCACTGTGTTCTTGGGGATGTTCAATGCTGCAGAAATGTTTTGGTACCCTTTCCCAGATCTGCGCTTCGACACAATCCTGACTCAGAGGTCTACGGACAATTCCTTCGACCTCATGGCTTTTGCTCTGACATGCACTGTCAACCTGAGCTTAATTTCGAGTCTCATAGTAAAGGGCCTGAATACTTATACAAATAAGGTATTTCAGTTTTTTGCTAACACAAGGTAAATGTTTTCCCTTTGTCATTATGGGGTATTGTGTGTAGATTGAGGATTTGTTTTTATTTAATCCATTTTAGAATAAGGCTGTAATGTAACAAAATGTGGAGAAAGTGAAGGGGTCTGAATACTTTATGAATGCACTGTAAAGAGAGAGAGAGAAGAGAGAGAGAGAGAGAGAGAGAGAGAGAGAGAGAGAGAGAGAGAGAGAGAGAGAGAGAGGGCGAAAGAGAGAGAGCGGGTGAGGGGGGTCAATATACAGTATGATATACAGTAAAGGTTTGCTTGTTAATCCATTTCTGTTGATTACGTTATACAACAGTAATACTATGAAAGCCAAACTCTCTGTGTCACAAAGTAAAGACGTATGGAAATAAACAACCTACATATAAGCTTCCTGATCTCATAACTAAACAAATTATGACTGATAATGAAAGTGTAGACATTTAAGGAAATAGTTTCTTTTTGAGACAAAGTCTGTGAGACAGAACAGTTAGACAGCAGTAGCCTTGTTAAGCATATAACTACTCCAAATGAGGTCAATGAACCAAAGTGGTGTCACAGAACACTGAAAAGTGTCCGAGTAGTTTTCCAATAACAAATAACTCATGAAGCACGGCTGTGTGTGTGTTTCTCGTAGTTGAGCCAGCTGAATGGAGGCCTTTTGTCCTGCTGGCAGACCCACTCTGCTCTGACTTCTTGTTTACCGGCTGAAGCTCTGACAGGGGATTTCCTCTGTGGCAAAAAAGAATCCCTAAATCTCATCATGGAGGCTTTTTACCGAAACTGTGTTGAAGTGTTGTCATTGTGGCATTACCTTTATTACACACTTACACCTTTATTACACACTTTCATGTGTACTATGAGTAGGCACACACACACACACTACTCCCCCACCCCACACACACAAACGCTGCTCCATAATTCTAATGCACTCCCTCCCAATGATTATGGTAAATATGTGCCATTCATGTAACCTATCAAGAAAGAAGAGCCCAACTAATGGTTTGCTATACTGTATACTGTAAGTAATTACCTTACATCACTAACTATTTTTCTGCATCAATTATAGACTCATATTGGGTATTAATTCTCATTTTAGCAATAATGATGATAGAATATTCTCTCAATTAAATAAAATATTATCTCAATTACCCGGTAATACATTAGATAGATACAAAGCAAGTTGTTTCTGCCTACAGTAAAGTGCTCAATTTTATCATCATCATCCCATATAACGTTCTAGTTTAACAACACAGTCTCAGAAAACGTGGCATTTTGCATCTTGAGTGACACACTCAATGCAACGCACACACTGAACTCTTGAAACGGGTGAAAAGGCAAATGAGGTTACGGTACAGGTATAGGGTTGGCTTTAGGACCTAGGAGCGATTCAAATGTCGTTCAGACATAAGGCTCGGTTGGTTTAATGGGAGAAAGGCTAGACTTCTTGTGCACGAGGATACATTAACGAATACGCATGGACATATCTGCTGATAAATTGTCAAAGAGTCCAAGCAATGGCCCGGAATAACATTTGAATTGGTTAAGGTAAAGTACTGTGTTTGATTTCTTATTTTGTTGTTTCAGTCTTCAATCATGCCAGAAAGGGTAGTTCCCATTGTAGTCAGTGGGATGCGGATATCTTCTTCACCCAATCTACTGCTAGGCCTAGAACTGTAAAAAAACGAGCCAAAATATGAGAAATATTTACAATTCCTGATATTGTTCCACTTAGCCGACTGTGTGTAATGTGTAGCTTTGTGACGCATAGCTCATTTCCACAGTAATGCACGTTATTACATTTCTTACATTATATTTACGAAGAGTTGACATAATTACTGTAAAATCTTATTTTTGTTGGTGTCGCGTACAGTGCTCGGGAAACTAAAGTCATTTCTCTGTCATTAATTGTTATGTTAGTAGTACATTTTCTTTATGCCGCTTGGCATCAGTTGGCCACAGCAAGGAGTGTAAATCCGCCGTACAGTGTTATTAGTGACAAGTCCAATAAGTTTTCCAACATCTTTTTGTTCTTTGGTGAAGCTCAGCCTATTCACTCATTATTGTCTTGTAGCCTAATTTAGGTGAAACTTCGTTTAATTATTTTATTGATGAACCTAAAATAACTGACCGGGACTTGAAGGTTGTTCCATTGATATATTTTCTACATTGTAGGCTAACCATTGAGAATAAGGGAACCTGCTTTTTGCAGTAGGCTAACACGTGTGCTGTAACCCTACTGTAACAATGGCCCCCACTTATTGCGTTATAGTGTGGAAACATTGTATCCATATCGTGTGTCAACCCTAAAAGATTGGCTGAAACGTTGTATTCAAACGGTGATTTGATTACAAAATGTATTTCATGAAAAGCAACCACTGTATGAAGTTCTAAATTACCTATTTTAGTGCATAAAAAAAGATTTCACACTATCTTTGCGTGATAGATTTGTGTCATGACATGCCATTTGCAAAAATGATGTGATGTTAAACTGTCAGATTTACAGTGCATCTGCCTATTCTCAATTATGGATTTTGCCACAGGCGAGGAAGTGCAGTAATCACCATGATTTTTTTTGATTTTTTACTTTTACTCCATATTACTTAGAGAACAAAATATAGAAAGTTTAGGAGATAGTGAGATTGTGTATTTGTGTTGAAGCATTTAAAAACAAGATGTGATGGACAGAGGCTAGTATTCATTATCAATCTCCAGGAATAATTGAGCTGAAATTATGCCTACAGCAAAAATACCCCTCAAAATACTACAATTGCATAACAGAAAAATTGACTTAAAATCCTTACACTGACAAAGTGACCGGTGAAAATGTAGCAAGGCTTTTCTCTGGTACTCAACTCAGCATCTTTCGATACCACTGTCCAAGCCAAGGGCAGGGTTATTGTGAGCATAAGGAATAATACGCAAATTAAATCAGACACTACGCACACACGTTGTCTCTCTCACACAACTGCTATCTCCTCTTAGACATGCTCCTAAAATCTAGTGTGTGTGGATTACCTTGAGAAGAGAGAGAGCACACACTAACAAGGAGGTCAGACAGGATTCAAGGCAGATTTGTGGTGATGCCAGGGTACCACTGACAGTTTTTCTGAGGAGGAAGGGGGAGCATATTGAGGCTTAAAACGAACAAGTTGCCATGAAAATAATCCATTCCAGTTGGGAACAGTTCTCCACTAAATGCCAATATATTTGTTTGATCATGGTCAATACTCACAGTTGTTGCTAAACATGGCAGATAAATAATTTTGAAGCCAGAAATGAGATGGTTACGAATGTCTCACATATAACGTGTGTGCCTGGGGTTGTTTTGAGGAACAGGAGACCTAAAACACACCAGAGGATGTAGAGTGTAAGAGACAGGCTGTGACAACTTTTTGAAGTAAGCAGTAGTGTGAACTGTTTGCCCTGTGGATGTAAATACCTCATATTTGGTTGTAGCCTGAATATGAGGAATGTCTCTGGAGTCTGCTGCTGTAGCACAGACAAGGGTATTGTGCCGGTCAGCGAGCCAAGAGGTTCAGATGTACTATCAGACAAATGGCAAGAGGAGTTGTTGTGTCAACCGCGCGCACACACACACATACACACAACCTCCAGATCTCATGACATTTTGACAAGGGGTCCACCCTCACCTCTTACAACCCTCAAAGCATTTCACTGTCTCTGTGTGTTTGGGAAAGACAACCCTTTGAATCCCATCAGAGGTCAAGGATTGGGGCAGCATGAAAGATATCAGTCAAACAACATGTCAGTATTTGAGTCTTTCAACCCAATTTATTGTCTAGACAGATGAGGTCTGGAAGAAACGTCTAATCATGGCTACTTCTCAAGGGTTTACAAATTAACTAGCCACAACCACCTTAAAACAGACACTTCTGTTTGCAATCCCATAGTCAGTCTCTTTTGAACTCTTTCTCACGCACAGACATCCAGTCAAGCTTACAGCGCCAGCCTAGTTGTTACACCCAGTAATAGTCTCTCTTAACTAAGCTGAGTGTATTTCATATGCTTATGTTTTACAGGGAGGTAAAATATGCTGTACACTAATTGCATAAATAAGCACTCTTTTACCCATCTTCACGCTCGTCAAGAAAAATGTGGCGACTCACTCAAGGTGGTCCATTTGAAAACAGGGGGGGGGTTGCTTAGTTACCTAACATAAAAACAAACAACAATCTAAACACTGTAATTCAGAGGCGAACCACCCTGTCCAAAGTCATTAGAATTCAAGGAATGGATCTGGAAATGAGTTTTATATTTGGGTCCTGTAAATGCTCCTCTATGCTATTCACCCAATCATTGTTCCCTTTTGCTCAGCCTGTTCCCGAACATTAGCAATTAATGCAAAGGATGTTGACAGCCTACTGAATGTGAGGATTTTGACAGCCTGCTGAATATGAGGATATTGACAGCCTGCTGAATGTGAGAATATTGACAGCCTGCTGAATGTGAGGATATTGACAGCCTGCTGAATATGAGGATATTGACAGCCTGCTGAATGTGAGAATATTGACAGCCTGCTGAATGTGAGGATATTGACAGCCTGCTGAATGTGAGGATATTGACAGCCTGCTGAATGTGAGGATATTGACAGCCTGCTGAATGTGAGAATATTGACAGCCTGCTGAATATGAGGATATTGACAGCCTGCTGAATATAAGGATATTGACAGCCTGCTGAATGTGAGGATATTGACAGCCTGCTGAATGTGAGGATATTGACAGCCTGCTGAATATGAGGATATTGACAGCCTGCTGAATGTGAGAATATTGACAGCCTACTGAATGTGAGGATGTTGACAGCCTCTTTTAAACAACTCTTAACAGAAGTTACCTCCACACTGATTACATGAGTAACGTTTGTCACGTTTCTGTGTCAATTGATTCTGGCAGATTATTCAAAGTTGCCAGACATGATTGGAAACAACAATCAATCTGAAGAAAGTCGCACCACACAGGATTGGGGGTCTTTCTTTAGAATATTGTGTATTAGAAGGTGAGGGATCATTAGCTAACATGGTCAGTGGTCACCTGGTTATTAACCAAACAGAGCAGCAAATAAATTAGTAGGTCTAGTATGGACAACGTGGCTGACTCTTGTATTTGCATCATTTCACTCATTTAGTGGAATGAACCTGGGGAACTCTACCTGTCAGGAACTGTACCTGGCAGAAACAGCTGCTACATGTATGAGTCGTTAGGACTAAGGGTGATTCCACATAAAAGTCCTCCCTCAGCCTTTACACTGCACACACTGGCTCATGCACATTATCTACTGTCTGCAGTTTCGGGCCTGGCAGACTTTGTGTGTTAACTCAATCCATTGACAAAACTGCAGGTTTATTTGCCTGCTATCATCCTTTTCAAGGGCCAACATCTCCTGTACTTTGAAAGGCACACTTGCACAGAGCCGCTGCTGGGATGCACCCTATTCACCATAAAACCCTGCTACTCCACATGTTAATTAATGTCAAGGCATGTCCACTGACATCCCCCAAATCCCAGCTGTGGATGTGCAGCTGCGTGGCATGAAGAAGAGTCCATCCTCTTTCTTGCTGTATTTTATACACTCCCTCTCTCTTCTCTGCAGCAGCTTCCCTGGCTCCCTGACACTGGGGCGCGTGGTGCACACTCCACCATGACGAGGCCACAAATGTCGAACTAGGCGTGGCGGTGGCAGCCCTAAGGGGCCTCTGTTTTTCCTCTTTCGCTCTTTCTTTCCCTCCCTCATTTCCCATTCCTCCCTCTCGTTCTCCCTCCCTCTGTATCAGTCTTTCTCTTGCTCCTACTCTTTCTCCTTCTTTCTTCCTTCTCTCCTCCCCTCCCTCTCCTCCCCTCCCTCTCTGGCTTGGCCACGTGACCAGCTGTGAGGGCGTTGGGTTCATTCGAGTGCTGCAGTGTGTGTGTGTGTGTGTCTGAGGGAGCGAGTGTTTTGGCCATGGGCCAAGTCTCTTTTCCCCTTAGCAGCCAGCCGGCAGTGGCGGGGTGGGCGGGTGGGGGAACGTGCAGGCGTCTTTGGGAGGGGTGGAGTGCTCTGGGCTGCAGGAGTGTGCCTGAACCAGGAGGAGATGTCAGTGTGAGGTCCTAAGGGACGTGTGTGTGTGTGTGTGTGTGTGTGTGTGTGTGTGTGTGTGTGTGTGTGTGTGTGTGTGTGTGTGTGTGTGTGTGTGTGTGTGTGTGTGTGTGTGTGTGTGTGTGTGTGTGTGTGTGTGTGTGTGTGTGTGTGTGTGTTATGTATGTTGTATGTATGAGACATTTTTGTGTGGTTTTGGTACGGTAGCAGTTATTAGTCTGGTTTTGTGTGTGAATGACATGACCATTTGTATCAGCCTATAGGTGTTTTTGTGAGAATGTGTTTACTGCACATGTTTCTATGTGCTCCCATGTGTTGGGCTGCATGCTGTTGATAAGGTGTGAGAGGAGTGAGTGTTTCTGTTTCTTACATGTTTTGTATGTCTGTTGTTGGATGATTTAGTGTTAGCTGTTTTGTGTGCATCCAGGTGCTTCTGCTGGCATAATACGAGTGTGTGTTTGTGCGTCCGTGTGCTTCTGCTGGCATAATACAAGTGTGTGTTTGTGCATCCGTGTGCTTCTGCTGGCATAGTACGAGTGTGTGTTTGTGCTGCACGTTGGGGCAGGGGAGTTAACCACATGGGCAAGAGGGCTGTTGTTAAAGTTTTCTGTCGTTCACAGGAACACTGTGGTCTCTTTCTGTGCGTACCAAGGAAATCGGAAAGGGACCATCGCGCTCTCCCAGAAGTTTGGTTAATGTGTAAAATCTGTGAATTCACAAAGCAAAAGGGTGTGTGATGGGTCCGCACTAAAGAATGTCACATAAAGCTTACTTCATTTTTCGAGGAGCCAGACATTAGGGATGGACATTTAACCTTTTTCAACTGTTTGAGTACTCACACTACTTTTTTTTCTTCCAGTACTCTTAATAGTAAATAAATACAATTTTTAGAACACATTGCCTACACTGGAATTTGTTTGTGGTGAATTTGTCTACATGCCTAGGTTTCCCATGCTCGGTCTTGGGCACCCAAAGGTGTGCACATTTAGTTTTTGCCCTTGTACTACACAGCTGATTCAACTAATCATCAAGCTTTTATCATTTGAACCTTCAGCAGTGTGGTGCTTGTTTGTAGGAGCCTATGGCTGTGCAATGGCATAGCCTTGTTTTGTTAATTTAGCAGACAAGATGCTCTTATTTCCCGAGCCCTTATCACAGTCAAGACACATTTTCTAGTAAAGAATAGAACAGAAGTGATGCACATCTCCTGTCAGGAACACTTATTCTCAAACAGTGATCATTTGAAACTGGGCTCAAATTGGAGAGTTGAAAAATATTTTTCAGGGGTACAAACCAAAAAATCAGTCTTCTTTTCGATATACAGACATTTTGAATTTGTTTATCCTGACTGTTAACAATTCCATATTGGACACCAGTGTTTGGTGAGTAGGTCTATTCTTAATGATTCTGACGAAAATATGAACTTTGTCTTTATCAAAATAATGTTTTTGCATATTTTCAGTCTGGAACCTGTCTATTTAGGGTGGCTATACCCTAGTCTAACCCATTCTAAATGGCACTAGCAATTTGCAAAGTAGGGGTCATCACTAGCTACCACAGCCACAAAGTCATAAACAATAAATCGTTAATCATAAACCCTGCCTGTTTCTAAATCAAATCAAATCAAATTTATTTGTATAGCCCTTCGTACATCAGCTGATATCTCAAATTGTTGTACAGAAACCCAGCCTAAAACCCCAAACAGCAAGCAATGCAGGTTGTAGAAGCACGCTGGCTAGGAAAAACTCCCTAGGAAGAAACCTAGAGAGGAACCAGTGGGGTTCCTATGTGGGGCGCCCAGTCCTCTTCTGGCTGTGCCGGGTGGAGATTATAACAGAACATGGCCAAGATGTTCAAATGTTCATAAATGACCAGCATGGTCAAATAATAAACACAGGCAGAACAGTTGAAACTGGAGCAGCAGCACGGCCAGGTGGACTGGGGACAGCAAGGAGTCATCATGTCAGGTAGTCCTGAGGCATTTCTACAATTTCTCTTTTTAAAATCAGATTTTAAACTTAACCCTGAACCACACTGCTAACCTTATGCCCAACCTTTCATGAGTTTTTCTAATATAGAGACTTTGATTTTGTGACTGGCAGCTAGTGACAACCGCAAAGTAGCTGAAGCGGGAAATTACGCAATTGTTCCAAACTTGCAGCTCATTATTGTAACACATATTTCGCTACTTCAGTCAACCAGTCCATTTTACATTTGTGATAAAACTGTCGTCATCCCATCAGTTAGATATGTTTTTAAAGGCATTTATTTCTGTAGGCACACTCCAGTGTGTAGAGGGAGTGCTCAGAACACAATTGAGTGAGACACGGAGTGGTCAAGACAACATTTTGACCAAATAGTTTTACGGTATTAGACTTTCTTTAAAAAAAATATATATTTTTTTTTATCTCTGGTTAAATATTGAGTTTTGACGTCTGTTTGAGTACTCGATTATTCATGCCCCCCTCTACCAGACATTGGTGGGTGTGTGTGTAGCAAGGAGAAAGGAAGGAAGGAGGAAGAGAGGTGTATGCTGGGGACAGCAGGATTTTTCTCTGGAATTAGTCTACCTTTTACCGTCTCTGTTCTCATTGGCTAGTCCCAGTCAATAGGGCCCTTGCTGCACCCCCCTTGCTATCACCG
Source organism: Oncorhynchus masou masou (assembly GCF_036934945.1). Lineage (NCBI taxonomy): Eukaryota > Metazoa > Chordata > Actinopteri > Salmoniformes > Salmonidae > Oncorhynchus > Oncorhynchus masou. The sequence continues at coordinate 17,094,560 of NC_088230.1, read as the reverse complement.
GATCCCCAATCTGTCATGCTGATTAAGTTTGAATAACAGACTAGAAGCTTCAAAAGGAGGGTGGAGCTTGGAATCATTGTTCTTCCTCTGTCAATCATGGTTAACTGCAAGGAAACACGTGCCGTCATCATTGCTTTGCACAAAAAGGGCTTCACAGGCAAGGATATTGCTGCCAGTAAGATTGCACCTAAATCAACCATTTATCAGATCATCAAGAACTTCAATTGTTGTGAAGGTGGCTTCAGGGCGCCCAAGAAAGTCCAGCAAGTGCCAGGACCGTCTCCTAAAATTGATTCAGCTACGGGATCGGGGAACCACCAGTACAGAGCTTGCTCAGGAATGGCAGCAGGCAGGTGTGAGTGCATCTGCACGCACAGTGAGGTGAAGACTTTTGGAGGATGCCTGGTGTCAAGAAGGGCAGCAAAGAAGCCATTTCTCTCCAGGTAAAACATCAGACTGATATTCTGCAAAAGGTACAGGGATTGGACTGCTGAGGACTGGGGTAAATTCATTTTCTCTGATGAATCCCCTTTCGGATTGTTCGGGGTATCTGGGAAAAAAGCTTGTCCAGAGAAGACCAGGTGAGCGCTACCATCAGTCCTGTGTCATGCCAACAGTAAAGCATCCTGAGACCATTCATGTGTGGGGTTGCTTCTCAGCCAAGGGAGGGGGCTCACTCACAATTTTGCCTAAGAACACAGCCATGAATAAAGAATCGTACCAACACATCCTCTGAGAGCAACTTCTCCCAACCATCCAGGAACAGTTTGGTGACGAACAATGCCTTTTCCAGCATGATGGAGCACCTTGCCATAAGGCAAAAGTGATAACTTAGTGGCTCGGGAACAAAACATCAATTTTTTGGGGTCCATGGCCAGGTAACTCCCCAGACCTTAATCCCATTGAGAACGTGTGGTCAATCCTCAAGAGGCGGGTGGACAAACAAAAACCCACAAATTCTGAAAAACTCCAAGCATTGATTATGCAAGAATGGGCTGCCATCAGTCAGTATGTGGCCTAGAAGTTAATTGACAGCATTCCTGGGCGGATTGCAGAGGTCATGAAAAAGAAGGGTCAACACTGCATATATTGACTCTTTGCATCAACTTCATGTAATTGTCAATAAAAGCCTTTGACCCTTATGAAATTGTCACGATGTTCGTAATACTGATGGTCGGACCAAGGCGCAGCGTACTTTGAGTTCCACATACTTTAAATGGATAAAGTGAAACTTAAGCAAATACAAAACAAATAAAGAACAAACAAACCGTGACAACAATGCAGTGCGAACAGGCAACTAAACAAACAATATCCCATAACCCACAGGTGGAAAAAAATTATATTTAAGTATGATCCCCAATTAGAGACAATGATAACCAGCTGCCTCTAATTAGAAATCATGCAAACCACCAACATAGAAAATCAAAAATAGAACCCCACATAGAACATATAAACTAGAACAACCCTCAGTCACGGCCTGACCTACTCTACCATAGAAAATAAAAGCTTTCTATTGTCAGAACGTGACAGAAATGCTTGTAATTATACTTCAGTATTCCATAGTAACATCTGACAAAAATATCTAAAGACACTGAAGCAGCAAACTTTGTGGAAATTAATATGTGTCATTCTCAAAACTTTTGGCCACAACTGTACAGTTAGGGGCCTGTCTGATTTGTTGAAGACTACATATGTCTTCAATGTGCCTTAAAACATCACAACGGATGTAGTCTGACCTATAGTGTGGCTCGCTGAGTTTGTACATCCTATGGAAATGTGCGTTTTATGTTGACGGACAGTTCCCCACAAAGTCTAATCACTGAAAAAACACTGTCTCGCAATCTCCCCCTTCCTGGCTTCCTCACCTTAACCTCTGCTTAGTCCTGTCAGCATTTTTTCTGTGCTGTGCAACATGAGTGTGGTTTGACAGTGGGGCTCCATGTACTGCAAGGCAGCAAGCAAAAAAGGTCACTGCAAGGTCTCTAACTTCATGTTTGCCTCAACGCAGACAAAACATGCCTCTCTGGGAGCTGTGTACGACCTCCTGGTGAACCCCTCCGGGTTTGTTCGCTCTCTCCTACAGGCAACTCATTACACGAGACATTGCATACACACAACCTCTTGACCCTTGGCTTGCCCATTTGTACTGCACAGATTGAAGCCCTACCAGGGCTAGAGAATAACGTGTAGATTTCTAATATTTTGCAATTCACCTTTTGTTGTTGTTGTTACTGTGGGGTAGCCTAACTAGTTAGATTTGACTGGCCAATTGCAACCACCTTGCAATAGTACAGGATTTCTTCAAACTCTACCAATGGGAGATGACAGCCTTTAAGCAGCCTTGCTTGCAACCAAAAACCCACGAGTAAACCTGCAGATCCGTCGATTTCATGTTTGCTTTGATTGTTTGGGGTATCTGGGGAAAAAAGCTTGTCCAGAGAAGACAAGGTGAGCGCTACCATCAGTCCTGTGTCATGCCAACAGTAAAGCATCCTGAGACCATTCATGTGTGGGGTCACTCACAATTTTGCCTAAGAACACAGCCATTTTAGATGTGGACAGTTCAGGGATGTTTTATTTCCCGCTCTTGATAAGAAATTACTATTAATACAAATTATTAAAGTAATTGTCCAGTGTTTCCAGATTTCTATGAAGTTTGACTTATATGAGTGAAATAGTTTTCCTTTACCAACATTTTTGGAATTATGTATGTTAAAAGCACCTTTCTGTGTTGGAATAGTGTGGGCGTATCCCAACAACAGAATGATGTGGGCGTATCCCAACAACAGAATGGTGTGGGCGTATCCCAACAACAGAATGGTGTGGGCGTATCCCAACAACAGAATGGTGTGGGCGTATCCCAACAACAGAATGGTGTGGGCGTATCCCAACAACAGAATGATGTGGGCGTATCCCAACAACAGAATGGTGTGGGCGTATCCCAACAACAGAATGGTGTGGGCGTATCCCAACAACAGAATGGTGTGGGCGTATCCCAACAACAGAATGGTGTGGCCGTTTCCCAACAGCAGAATGGTGTGGGCGTATCCCAACAGCAGAATGGTGTGGGCGTATCCCAACAGCAGAATGGTGTGGGCGTATCCCAACAGCAGAATGGTGTGGCCGTATCCCAACAGCAGAATGGTGTGGCCGTATCCCAACAGCAGAATGGTGTGGCCGTATCCCAACAGCAGAATGGTGTGGCCGTATCCCAACAGCAGAATGGTGTGGGCGTATCCCAACAGCAGAATGGTGTGGGCGTATCCCAACAGCAGAATGGTGTGGGCGTATCCCAACAGCAGAATGGTGTGGGCGTATCCCAACAGCAGAATGGTGTGGGCGTATCCCAACAGCAGAATGGTGTGGGCGTATCCCAACAGCAGAATGGTGTGGGCGTATTCCAACAGAGAATGGTGTGGGCGTATCCCAACAACAGAATGGTGTGGGCGTATCCCAACAACAGAATGGTGTGGGCGTATCCCAACAACAGAATGGTGTGGGCGTATCCCAACAACAGAATGGTGTGGCCGTATCCCAACAACAGAATGGTGTGGGCGTATCCCAACAACAGAATGGTGTGGGCGTATCCCAACAACAGAATGGTGTGGGCGTATCCCAACAACAGAATGGTGTGGCCGTTTCCCAACAACAGAATGGTGTGGCCGTTTCCCAACAACAGAATGGTGTGGGCGTATCCCAACAACAGAATGGTGTGGGCGTATCCCAACAACAGAATGGTGTGGGCGTATCCCAACAACAGAATGGTGTGGGCGTATCCCAACAACAGAATGGTGTGGGCGTATCCCAACAACAGAATGGTGTGGGCGTATCCCAACAACAGAATGGTGTGGGCGTATCCCAACAACAGAATGGTGTGGGCGTATCCCAACAACAGAATGGTGTGGGCGTATCCCAACAACAGAATGGTGTGGCCGTTTCCCAACAACAGAATGGTGTGGCCGTTTCCCAACAACAGAATGGTGTGGGCGTATCCCAACAACAGAATGGTGTGGGCGTATCCCAACAACAGAATGGTGTGGGCGTATCCCAACAACAGAATGGTGTGGGCGTATCCCAACAACAGAATGGTGTGGGCGTATCCCAACAACAGAATGGTGTGGGCGTATCCCAACAACAGAATGGTGTGGGCGTTTCCCAACAGCAGAATGGTGTGGGCGTATCCCAACAGCAGAATGGTGTGGGCGTATCCCAACAGCAGAGTGGTGTGGGCGTATCCCAACAGCAGAATGGTGTGGCCGTATCCCAACAGCAGAATGGTGTGGCCGTATCCCAACAGCAGAATGGTGTGGCCGTATCCCAACAGCAGAATGGTGTGGCCGTATCCCAACAGCAGAATGGTGTGGGCGTATCCCAACAGCAGAATGGTGTGGGCGTATCCCAACAGCAGAATGGTGTGGGCGTATCCCAACAGCAGAATGGTGTGGGCGTATCCCAACAGCAGAATGGTGTGGGCGTATCCCAACAGCAGAATGGTGTGGGCGTATCCCAACAGCAGAATGGTGTGGGCGTATTCCAACAACAGAATGGTGTGGGCGTATCCCAACAACAGTATGGTGTGGGCGTATCCCAACAACAGAATGGTGTGGGCGTATCCCAACAACAGAATGGTGTGGGCGTATCCCAACAACAGAATGGTGTGGCCGTTTCCCAACAACAGAATGGTGTGGGCGTATCCCAACAACAGAATGGTGTGGGCGTATCCCAACAACAGAATGGTGTGGGCGTATCCCAACAACAGAATGGTGTGGCCGTTTCCCAACAACAGAATGGTGTGGCCGTTTCCCAACAACAGAATGGTGTGGGCGTATCCCAACAACAGAATGGTGTGGGCGTATCCCAACAACAGAATGGTGTGGGCGTATCCCAACAACAGAATGGTGTGGGCGTATCCCAACAACAGAATGGTGTGGGCGTATCCCAACAACAGAATGGTGTGGGCGTATCCCAACAACAGAATGGTGTGGGCGTATCCCAACAACAGAATGGTGTGGGCGTATCCCAACAACAGAATGGTGTGGGCGTATCCCAACAACAGAATGGTGTGGCCGTTTCCCAACAACAGAATGGTGTGGCCGTTTCCCAACAACAGAATGGTGTGGGCGTATCCCAACAACAGAATGGTGTGGGCGTATCCCAACAACAGAATGGTGTGGGCGTATCCCAACAACAGAATGGTGTGGGCGTATCCCAACAACAGAATGGTGTGGGCGTATCCCAACAACAGAATGGTGTGGGCGTATCCCAACAACAGAATGGTGTGGGCGTATCCCAACAACAGAATGGTGTGGGCGTATCCCAACAGCAGAATGGTGTGGGCGTATCCCAACAGCAGAATGGTGTGGGCGTATCCCAACAACAGAATGGTGTGGGCGTATCCCAACAACAGAATGGTGTGGGCGTATCCCAACAACAGAATGGTGTGGGCGTATCCCAACAGCAGAATGGTGTGGGCGTATCCCAACAACAGAATGGTGTGGGCGTATCCCAACAACAGAATGGTGTGGGCGTATCCCAACAGCAGAATGGTGTGGGCGTATCCCAACAACAGAATGGTGTGGGCGTATCCCAACAACAGAATGGTGTGGGCGTATCCCAACAACAGAATGGTGTGGGCGTATCCCAACAACAGAATGGTGTGGGCGTATCCCAACAACAGAATGGTGTGGGCGTATCCCAACAACAGAATGGTGTGGGCGTATCCCAACAACAGAATGGTGTGGGCGTATCCCAACAACAGAATGGTGTGGGCGTATACTGGTCATAAAATAATATTTTTACTGATAGTAGGCTGATTGGCCAGCTCATCCTCCTCAGGAGTATGACATACTTTATGACATACTTGGTCTGTTTTATATACAGTTTAGGGTGTTTTTTGTGTGTGTTTTTTCTTCAACTTATGCTTTGGCCACATACAGGATCAGTCAACAACATTTATATGGGTATGAGTTAACGGAATAAGAACTTTTAAAAGTACATTTTCACTGGACAGTTACTTAGCACTTGTATTGATGGTTTAACTGGAGCTCCCCTGGATATAATTTGGTAACGACCAATGGTTGCAATAGGCCTGGAGAGAGGTTTTCAAATGAAGAAATCAGAACATGGCTAGCAGCTAGTTAGTTAAACAGAAACAAATAGCCTGGTGGGCTACGATCGACTGAATGGCCATTTTGTAAACATACTTGCTCCTCCTGCCTTTCATGTCTGTTTGTTTTGGGCTTCTGAACAGTTCACTATGGGCATCTGTTATTTTTTATCCTAGGTGAAATGATACTTGATCGGTAGATCAAAAACATGAAGCTGCATAGTAAAGACAGTTTCAGGTTGTTTTATGTAATTAGCTGCTAGATGGAGCATGTAGTGTTGTGCAGTGGGGAGGGGTGTTCTGTCTGGGCTTCGTCTACAGAACTGCTGCCTCCTTCCCCAGCCCTGTGCCTTGAAGTCATTGGATGACATCTATACCATCTCAGCACAACCACATCAACATGCTATAACCATCCTGTAATTTGTATAGACGTGCAGAAAATGTATATCTGGAATGCATCCATTTCCATACAGAGTTTGACAGTAGCAGTAGAAACACTTGGCATATTGCTGTGCTAGACAGCACCTGCTCTCTGTTGAAGCCATATTAAATCATGTTAACCTGCATTAACCCCTCTCTATATCGTACAGATCTTCTGCCAATGCATTCATAAGCTCTTTTCATGGCTAGTCATATCATTCTGATGAACAGGGGTGTCATTTAATATAATATCATTGGGTTGCAGTCAAGGGGCAGGATTTCAACAACCAGAGGATTAGGACAAATAAAGCTCCGCAAGGCTCAGCAACGGTTCTCTTTATTTTTTAGCCTAGCACTAATATTAATCATGGTGATCATAGTGTAGTTATAGTACAATATAATAATTTTTAGGCCTACCAATGGAAATCTGAAATTTCCCTAATTCCTTGAATATACCTGATTTAGTTTGGCCCAACAGCAGAACACCCAACCTGTGAACCACCTTGATTATTATTTAATTTCATACAACGGGTGGTTCTAATGCTGATTGGTTAAAACTGCATTTCAGCCGGTGTCTTGTCTGTTCCATCTGACTGCACAATCCACTGTCTCATCAGCCCAGCCAGGCAATTTGTAAACTTGATCTCCACTATAAAAATACGTTATCTCACATTTTATTTTTAGACTAACACTAAGGTTTCTACAGCGGAGGTTTGTATAAACCTAGCTGTCTGGCTCTCTGACATTCGATCTCAAGCTGTCCCATAGTAATGAACGTGTCGGGATAAGACAGACAGGCAGGCAGCTTTTCTTAGCCATTCGAAATCATGAAACAGCTGGCATCATTTTTATGGATATATATATATATATATATATATATACACAAAAAAATGTCAATTGAGAAAAGAATATGAAACGAAGTGCAGCTAGCTTGTAGTCTTTCCAGCTTCAGTTTGAAGTGATTGTATTAGTTGTGTTGTTGGCTAACTCCTCTGAACAACAGTGTCCTGATGAGAGAGCACATTTTCTATGCCAGGTGAAATCGCGCCTATGGATGCATCCAAATAAATGTCACTAAGAACCTGCTTAAACAAATGCAGCTACTGTTCTGGCTGCACTGTTTGACATGACTGTAAGTTAGCTGTAGTTGGCTAGCTAGCAAGCAAGGGATAAGAATGTTGCCAGCCAGTATGGCAATGGAACATTTAGAATGAAGACCTGTGTCGCGTCCATAGATACAGAACAAAAAGACTGAACGACTGGGTCACGTCCATAGATACAGTACAAAAAGACTGAGTTGCGTCTCTGGCAACCAAACCGATAGAACGAACGACCAGCTGGCTTGGGTAGCAACTCTAGTTCTGTGTCGGGACTATATCTTGTGGAAGGATCAAATAGTATGAATACATTTATCAAAATATATTTTTTAATGAAAATATGTCGATCTTTATTTGAATATGTTGGTAACTCGGTTTGCCTCCCCTCAACATTGTCTGGGGTCTAACAACACCCGTGCCAATATATCCTTCAAACACCGGCTTCAAGGGCATTATCACTTAAACGTATTAAATGATCTTATTTGGCATTGCACAAAGTAGGCTATATATCCAAGGGACAATTTTGGTGCAATATTTCCACTGTTGATAGAGATGGAGGGATACGTGGGGGTGGAAGCCGTAACAAGGTAGAAAGATTTGACAGCTGCTAAACGGTCTGCATAATTCTGTGTCTTGGTTCCATCTGAGTAAAGAACCCGGTCTTCTAATTTAACCAATAAGACACGAGGGGGTGTGGTATATGGCAAATATACCACGGCTAAAGGCTGTTCTTATGTACGATGCAATGCGGAGTGCCTGGACACAGCCCTTAGCTGTGGTATATTGGCAATATATCAGAAACCCCGAGGTGCCTTATTGCTATTATAAACTGGTTACCAACGTAATTGTAAAAATAAATATATACAGTCTTATAGACCACGGCTGTCAGCCAATCAGCATTCAGGGTTTGAACCACCCAGTTTATAATTACAAATACCAGACACTTGTTCATTAGGGTGCAATGCTACAGAAAATACAGATAGAAGTGGCAACACTACATGAATTTGTCCTTATTCATGTGTAGTAAAACTGTAATTACTCTAACATTGTATTTTGTTACATAGTGATTTAATAATTGCTTTGTAATTGTATAGTAAAAGATTTTCTGGAATAATAACTGATTGCCATTTGTAGTCCTTGTTTCTTTGTCTTTTAATATTGCTTTATCACTGCCTGTGGTGTGTTAATACAGTGGGTCAAAAAAGTATTTAGTCAGCCACAAATTGTGCAAGTTCTCCCACTTAAAAAGATGAGAGAGGTGATTTTCATCATAGGTACACTTCAACTATGACAGACAAAATGAGGAAAGAAAATCCAGAAAATCACATAGTAGGATTTTTAATGAATTTATTTGCAAATTATGGTGGAAAATAAGTATTTGGTCAATAACAAAAGTTTATCTCAATACTTTGTTATATACCCTTTTTTGGCAATGACAGAGGTCAATGGTTTTCTGTAAGTCTTCACAAGGTTTTCACACACTGTTGCTGGTATTTTGGCCCATTCCTCCATGCAGATCTCCTCTAGAGCAGTGATGTTTTGGGGCTGTTGTTGGGCAACACGGACTTTCAACTCCCTCCAAAGATTTTCTATGGGATTGAGATCTGGAGACTGGCTTGGCCACTCCAGGACCTTGAAATGCTTCTTACGAAGCCACTCCTTCGTTGTCCAGCCCCAAAGCATGATGTTTCCACCCCCATGCTTCACAGTAGGTATGGTGTTCTTTGGATGCAGGTCATTCACTAGGTCCCCACGTGTGGTTCTGGTATTTTTGCAGGTCTACAATTTTGTTTCTTGTGTCCTTTGACAGCTCTTTGGTCTTGGCCATTGTGGAGTTTGGAGTGTGACTGTTTGAGGTTGTGGACAGGTGTGTTTTATACTGATAACAAGTTCAAACAGGTGCCATTCATACAGGTAACGAGTGGAGGACAGAGGAGCCTCTTAAAGAATTTACAGGTCTGTGAGAGCCAGAAATCTTGCTTGTTTATAGGTGACCAAATACTTATTTTCCACCATAATTTGCAAATAAATTCATAAAAAAATCCTACAAATGTGATTTTCTGGATTTTTTTTTAAATTTTGTCTGTCATAGTTGAAGTGTACCTATGATGAAAATTACAGGCCTCTCATCTTTTTAAGTGGGAGAACTTGCACAATTGGTGGCTGACTAAATACTTTTTTGCCCCACTGTATATGCAGCATTGACAAATGTGTAATAGGGTGTCCTAGTTCAAATCCAGCCTGTCTCTTTGTCTTACTCCAATAGGTAACCAGTGCTGTCTGAAACCTTCCCCAGCACTAGACCGCTTCTGATTTGAGTGAAGGGGACCAGTGTGTCCTCTCCTTCTGTGGGACTCCCTCAGTGGACAGAACCTCCCCCTTACCCCCATTCCTCCGCAGACCACCATGGGCGAAGTAGTCATTGTGAAGGAGGGATGGCTTCACAAACGAGGTAAATACATATTCCCTCAATCTCCCCCACCCTCTTAACTAAGGCTTTGGAAATCACACAATCTTCCATTGATTCTTCCCCTGTTTTGATATGAAATAAGTGTAGATTTCTTTGTAGATTTTTCTGGTAATTTTTGCATCTTTTTCAATTAGCCAACCTGTTGTTTTTTGACCTAAATGGGCAGATAAAGTCGTCTCACAAATTCCTGAGATTGCTTCCTGTTGTTTCAGCTTCATTCATAGATAACCAGGTCACCAATGCAAGTGATACAATGTCTATGGTCCTCAATATTGTTTATGGTCTATAAGAATGTTTACTGTTCTGAAGTATTTAATGGCCTCTACGAATGTTCATGGTCCTTAAAATGTTTGTTACTGACACCTAAGGCCTGTGAATACATCCTCATGACAAATATGTTAGTGCACACACACTGGTAGAGGTTATATCAGGACTTGGGTGGGTGAAACAAAATATTTGCCCTTTTCTGGATTGAAATGCACTATTAACTTCAAAGGGTTGTTTTTCAACCTTTTCTATTGTTTTGGATTAGTCTGTGTGTAGGTTGAACTCTGGGTCTCTGCTGTGACCAAAGCCAAACCTTGTGCTTGTTTTCCACTTGCACCTGCTTCACCTTTGACCCTTTCTGTGTTCTATAAACAAAGAGGATGACACCCCCCACTGTATGACTGAACTGTCGCCAGCGCACGCCGCCTCACCTCGACACAGCTGTAGCCACGGGGAAGAACGGATTGCAAAATGAAGGAGTTCAGAGAATGACTGACAATGACAAATGATGGTTTCAGCCACTTATGTTTGTTTTCACATATGAAATCCTCTAATTGCCTACACGGGATATTTCCGAGTGAATTCTGTTATTGGGTTGTGTACAACACCCTTTTTCAATCACAGAGGCACAACTTAACTTTCTGCAATGGAGCAGGGAGAAGGGTGTGGTGGAGGGCGACAGCAGCAGTAAGACTCCTACACACTCTGTGGAAGTTGGACGGTCGAGGAGTTTGCAAGGCCAATGGGTTATTACGGGAGAATCCTCCCTCCCTCCAGCCTCGGACAGTCGGACAGTGTAGCGCCGTGTCTAGGAGTTTGGGGGTCATCCCAGTTCAGCTATGCAGACAGACACCACCCGGAATGGCTCTGGGCCCTGTTCAAAAGGAAGGCAGCCGACACTGGATTTGTGCCGCTTAGTGTGGCGGCAAGCCTGTTTTGCCCACAAGGGATTTGGGGGGAGATGTTTTTTCTCTCTCGATGTGGCCATGGTGACATCACCCATGGGAAACCATGAAGGCTGCAGGGTGGTGCTGTCAGGCTCTTTCAGCTCGGGGTGCATTTTAAAAATGCTCATGCTTTGCCCACCTGTCAGTCAAACTTTATACAACAACTTTAGTTTAGGAGGGTCATGCTCATTAAAGCACTGTATGCCGTCACGTAATTTAAACATGCCAATGGGCATCATGTCTCCTCTGTATGGTTGACAATATGCTGAACTGGTTTGTATGTAATGGAAGCAAGGTATATAAATGTAGCCTGAATGACCCGATTATGCCAGGTTTCTTGCTTTCATCAGATAGGGCTGTATTTTAGCGTGAAGTGGGTCAACTACTTGGGTTTAAGCGATTACTGAAGGGCATTGGTTCCATCACTGCAGACCGAGTTTGGACTTCCCCACTGTTCCAGGGATAATCAAAGCCACGGATGGATGCTAGGACGACCTCCATGGGACTCTTCACATTGAAACACGGCTGGGGCTCCAACCAAGGTGTTAGTCAACCATTGGAAAAGCTCTGAGGAAAACATCTGGACTCCCTGGAACGCATCTACCTTTCCCTTTTTTTGCCAATATCTCAGCATGGCTCGGAGTCCTCTGATTCCAA